>NC_068434.1:49313470-49485970 GCF_023373465.1 Oncorhynchus keta
CCTACAAACCTGACTCCGTTACACCAGCTCTGTCAGGAGGAATGGGCCAAAATTCAACCAACTTATTGTGGGAAGCTTGTGGAAGGCTACCTGAAACGTCTAAACAATTTAAAGGCAATGCTACCAAATACTAATTGAGTGTATGTAAAGTTCTGACCCACTGGGAATGTGATGAAAGAAAAAATAGCTGAAATAAATCATTATCTCAACTATTATTCTGACATTTCACATTCTTAAAATAAATTTTGATCCTAACTGACCTAAGACAGGGAATTTTTACTAGGATAAAAAAAACTGAGTTTAAATGTATTTGGCTAAGGTGTATGTAAACTTCCGACTTCAACTGTATATATTAGAACAGCAGCGTTGACTGTGTGTGTGTGTGTGTAGGTTTGGATGTGTGGGTAGTCGGTGGTGCATATATTCTCTCCGGTGCAAATGGTCTAAAGAGGTGCAGGTCTGTGCAGTCTGATGACCTGATGGTACTTCTTCTCTGAGCCTGTTGGTTCGAGACCTGATACTCCGATACCGCTTGCCAGATGGTAAGAGAGTGAACAGTCCGTTGCTCGGGTGACGGGAGTACTGGTTGATCTTTTGGGCCTTCCTCAAACACCGCCTGGTGTAGATGTCCTGGAGCCCCCCCCCCCCCCGGTGATTTATGACACCTGACACATTTCTTCAGGCGCCTGGGATTGATTGGTGGTGGTGTGATTGGACTATGTCAGGTACTCTGTGATGTGCACGCCGAGGAACTTTACGCTTTTTACCCTCTCCACTGTAGCCCTGTCAATGACAATAGGGGCATGCTCCTCCCCCTGTTTCCTGTAGTCCACGATCAGCTCCTTGGTTTTTCTGACTTTGAGGGAGAGGCTGTTTCCCTGGCACCACTACGACAGGGCTTTGACCTCCTCCTTGTAGGCTGTTTTGTCGCTGTTGCCGATCAGGCCCACCATCGTTGTGTCATCTGCAAACTTCATGATGGTGTTGGAGTCATGTTTGGCCATGCAGTCGGAATGGAGAATAACAATGGTCCAACGTAGCCAAGAGATGTGTTGATGGAATTTCGGGAGATCTTTCCTTAGATTTATTTTGTTAAAGTCCCTGGCTACAACGAATGCGGCCTCAGGATATGCTGTTTCAAATTTGTTGAAAGTCCTGTGTAATTCTTTGAAAATGTACACAGCCGTGATTCAAACACCTGTGAATTTTCTGGGGAGATAATGTGGTCAGCATTTCATCGTGAGGTATTCCAGGTTAGGGGGACAGAAAGTCTTAAAAGTTTTTACATTCAGACAATCACACCATGAGTTGTTGATCATGAAACATACTCCTCTGCCTTTGTTCTTCCCTCAAAGTATTTTTTTCCTGTCTGGCCGATGTACAGAAAACCCTGCAGGCTGTATAGCCGTATCAAGTACCTCCCCCGTTAGCCAAGTCTCAGTAAAACATTACAGTTTACAATCTCTCTGGTAGGAAATCCGACTACTTTAGCAGGTAATATACAGTGGCTTGCGAAAGTATTCACCCCCTGTAAGGATTGTCTTCCTCTTCTGATGAGGAATAAGATGGATCGGACCAATGCGCAGTGTGGTAAGTGTTCATGTTATATTTATTAGAACAGAAACACTAAACAAAATAACAAAGAGAGTGAAACGAAAACGAAACAGTCCTGTAAGGTGCAGCAACAGAAAACAGAAAACAACTACCCACAAATCATAGTGGGAGAACAGGCTGCCTAAGTATGGTTCTCAATCAGAGACAACGATTGACAGCTGCCTCTGATTGGGAACCATACCAGGCCAAAACCAGAAATACAAAACATAGAACAAAAACATACAATGCCCACCCCAATTCACGCCCTGACAAAACTAAAATAGAGACATAAAAAAGGAACTAAGGACGTGACACCCCCATGGCATTTTTCCTATTTTGTTGCCTTATAACCTGGAATTAAAATAGATTTTTATGTGGGGGGTTGTATCATTTGATTTACACAACATGCGTACCACTTTGAAGATGCAAAATATGTTTTATTGTGAAACAAGCAAGAAATAAGACAAACAGAACTTGAGCGTGTATAACTATTCACCCCCCCCAAATTCAATACTTTGTAGAGCCATCTTTTGCAGCTATTACAGCTGCAAGTCTCTTGGGTAAGTCTTTATAAGCTTGGCACATCTAGCCACTGGGATTTTTGCCCATTGTTCAAGGCAAAACTACTCCAGCTCCTTCAAGTTGGATGGGTTCTGCTGGTGTACAGCAATATTTAAGTCATACCACAGATTCTCAACTGGATTGAGGTCATAGCTTTGACTAGGCCATTCCAAGACATTTAAATGTTTCCCCTTAAACCACCCGAGTGTTCCTTTAGCAGTATGCTTAGGGTCATTGTCCTGCTGGAAGGTGAACCTCAGTCCCAGTTTCAAATCTTTGGAAGACTGAAGCAGGTTTCCCTCAAGGATTTCCCTGTATTTAGCACCCTACATCAGTCCTTCAATTCTGACCAGTTTCCCAGTCCCTGCCAATGAAAAACATCCCCACAGCATGAGGCTGTCACTACCATGCTTCACTGTTGGGATGTTGTTCTCGGGGTGACGAGGTGTTGGGTTGGTGCCAGACATAGTTTTCCTTGATGGCCAAAAAGCTCAGTTTTATACTAATCTGACCAGAGTACCTTCTTCTATATGTTTGGGGAGTCTTCCACATGCCTTTTGGTGAACACCAAACGTGTTTGCTTATTTTTTTCTTTATTAAGCAATGGCTTTTTCCTGGCCACTCTTCCGTAAAGCCCAGATCTGTGGAGTGTACGGATTAAAGTGGTCATATGGACAGATACTCCAATCTCTGCTGTGGAGCAGTGCAACTCCTTCAGGGTTGTCTTTGGTCTCTTTGTTACCTCTCTGATTAATAAATAAATAAATACAGTAGGGGGAGAGGTAGTTGTTTGGGCTAAATTATAGATGGGCTATGTACAGGTGCAGTAATACTTTTGCAAGGCATTGTACTAGCATTGTACTATTGTATCAGCATATCGATTGCGCAACCAGGGCTGGAAAAACCTTAGAATAGCAATGATCCAACTTCCGCGACGCATATAAGGCCCTGCCCCACTCTCCTTTCGGAAAAGCTGACCACGACTCCATTTTGTTGATCCCTGCCTACAGACAGAAACTAAAACAAGAAGCTCCCGCGCTGAGGTCTGTTCAACGCTGGTCCGACCAATCTGATTCCACACTCCAAGACTGCTTCCATCACGTGGACTGGGATATGTTTCGTATTGCATCAAACAACAACATTGACGAATACGCTGATTCGGTGAGCGAGTTCATTAGAACGTGCGTTGAAGATGTCGTTCCCATAGCAACGATTAAAACATTCCCAAACCAGAAACCGTGGATTGATGGCAGCATTCGTGTGAAACTGAAAGCGCGAACCACTGCTTTTAATCAGGGCAAGGTGACCGGAAACATGACCGAATACAAACAGTGTAGCTATTCCCTCCGCAAGGCAATCAAACAAGCTAAGCGTCAGTATAGAGACAAAGTAGAATCTCAATTCAACGGCTCAGACACAAGAGGTATATCGCAGGGTCTACAGTCAATCATGCATTACAAAAAGAAAACCAGCCCCGTCACGGACCAGGATGTCTTGCTCCCAGGCAGACTAAATAACTTTTTAGCCCGCTTTGAGGACAATACAGTGCCACTGACACGGCCCGCAACCAAAACATGCGGACTCTCCTTCACTGCAGCCGACGTGAGGAAAACATTTAAACGCTGCAGGCCCAGACGGCATCCCCAGCCGCGCCCTCAGAGCATGCGTAGACCAGCTGGCTGGTGTGTTTTTACGGACATATTCAATCAATCCCTATCCCAGGCTGTTGTTCCCACATGCTTCAAGAGGGCCACCATTGTTCCTGTTCCCAAGAAAGCTAAGGTAACTGAGCTAAATGATTACCGCCCCGTTGCACTCACTTCCGTCATCATGAAGTGCTTTGAGAGACTAGTCAAGGACCATATCACCTCCACTCTACCTGACACCCTAGACCCACTCCAATTTGCTTACCGCCCAAATAGGTCCACAGACAATGCAATCTCAGCCACACTGCACACTGCCCTAACCCATCTGGACAAGAGGAATACCTATGTGAGAATGCTGTTCGTCGACTACAGCATTCTGTAACACCATAGTAACCCTCCAAGCTCGTCATCAAGCTCTAGACCCTGGGTCTCGACCCCGCCCTGTGCAACTGGGTACTGGACTTCCTGACGGGCCGCCCCCAGGTGGTGAGGGTAGGCAACAACATCTCCACCCCGCTGATCCTCAACACTGGGGCCCCACAAGGGTACGTTCTGAGCCCTCTCCTGTACTCCCTGTTCACCCACGACTGCGTGGCCACGCACGCCTCCAACTCAATCATCAAGTTTGCGGACGACACAACAGTGGTAGGCTTGATTACCAACAACGACGAGACGGCCTACAGGGAGGAGGTGAGGGCCCTCGGAGTGTGGTGTCAGGAAAATAACCTTACACTCAACGTCAACAAAACTAAGGAGATGATTGTGGACTTCAGGAAACAGCAGAGGGAACACCCCCCTATCCACATTGATGGAACAGTAGTGGAGAGGGTAGTAAGTTTTAAGTTCCTCGGCGTACACATCAAAGACAAACTGAATTGGTCCACCCACACAGACAGCATCGTGAAGAAGGCGCAGTAGCGCCTCTTCAACCTCAGGAGGCTGAAGAAGTTTGGCTTGTCACCAAAAGCACTCACAAACTTCTACAGATGCACAATCGAGAGCATCCTGTCGGGCTGTATCACCGCCTGGTACGGCAAATGCTCCGCCCACAACCGTAAGGCTCTCCAGAGGGTAGTGAGGTCTGCACAACGCATCACCGGGGGCAAACTACCTGCCCTCCATGACACCTACACCACCCAATGTCACAGGAAGGCCATAAAGATCATCAAGGACAACAACCACCCGAGCCACTGCCTGTTCACCCCGCTATCATCCAGAAGGCGAGGTCAGTACAGGTGCATCAAAGCTGGGACCGAGAGACTGAAAAACAGCTTCTATCTCAAGGCCATCAGACTGTTAAACAGCCACCACTAACATTGAGTGGCTGCTGCCAACACACTGACTCAACTCCAGCCACTTTAATAATGGGAATTGATTGGAAATGATGTAAAATATATCACTAGCCACTTTAAACAATGCTACCTAATGTAATGTTTACATACCCTACATTATTCATCTCATATGTATACGTATATACTGTACTCTATATCATCTACTGCATCTTTATGTAATACATGTATCACTAGCCACTTTAACTCTGCCACTTTGTTTACATACTCATCTCATATGTATATACTGTACTCAATACCATCTACTGTATCTTGCCTATGCCGCTCTGTACCATCACTCATTCATATCACCTATGTACATATTTTTTATCCCCTTACACTTGTGTCTATAAGGTAGTAGTTTTGGAATTGTTAGCTAGATTACTTGTTGGTTATTACTGCATTGTCGGAACTAGAAGCACAAGCATTTCGCTACACTCGCATTAACATCTGCTAACCATGTGTATGTGACAAATAAAATTTCATTTGATTTGATTTAGCAAGTAATGTACATTATCATTAGTAGAAAACCAGTTAAGAATAGGGAAGTGGCAAGATGGCGGACTGAACACAGCTATGTAGACCACCTCAAGATAATAATGTAATATTCAATATCGGTAAGTTAGACTAAATATTAGCACTACACAATCTGGTGGGTAATTATCTTCAATCTGGATAACAACACAAAACAAATCATAAGACTAGAGAAATGTATCGACAAATATTATGAAAACAAGCAACACCCAAACATGGAGGAAAGTAAGACAGGGGAACCTATTTCAAAGCGAAAACATGACTCTTCTACAGACAGACGATTTAATATTTTCATCACCGGGAATGGTAAAGGTCGAAACCGATCTGTTAAAATCAATAAATGACAAACTATATTATATATTTTTTAACTAGTCAGTAAGGATATAAAGGGGTTTAAGGCAAGCCTCGAGATGAGTGACGAAAAAGCTGTGACATTGGAGAAAGACACAAACAAGCTAAAAGGGACAGTCAATAAGATTGAAACCTAAGTTAATGAATTTAAAAAGGAGAACATCGTTCTGAGAGAAGCCTTACCTGACATACAGACTAGATCCATGAGAGAGAATCTAGTACTTACAGGTATCCAAGAGAAAGAAGGAGAAGTTCCTGAATCTGTAGTTAGAGAGTTCCTCCTCACAGCGCTTCAGATTCCACGCAAAGCTATCGACAAAATCCAACTCGAACGTGTACACCGCTTCGGACAGATAGGGCAGAGGTATGAACGCCCAATCGTTGCCAAATTTGCCTTCTTTAAAGATAAAATAATGGTTAATAGCCTGGGTAAGCAGTAACCCATGGGGAGTGGGTCACACTCGCACATTCAGAGAGTATGCATATTATTGTGGCCCTGGTGGCACAAAATCAAAGGTCTGACTGCACGGAGATGCTTGGGAATATGGTCAGTACGGGGGACCATGTTGTGGGTGTTTTAGGGGAAGGGGGTATATCTGACCTCCATCATCTAGGACGTGACAATGGTTTATCAAATCTCCCCATTTCTGGCCTTTTTTTGGCACAGTTTTATTAGGCCTTCTCATACAGCTGCAACTGTATATGCATTCGTAAATCAAGACCTTTCTTTAGTTGGCTCTTGGATGGTGCAACTGTTGAGAATCTGAGTCTATGGTTGTTGTGGGGGAAATGGGTTGTATTTTTATTTATTATGGATCCCCATTAGCTGCCAAAGCAGCAGCTACTCTTTCTGGGGTCCAGCAAAATGAAGGCAGTTGATGCAGTTTTAGAAATATTACAATACAATCACAGATTTCACAACACACTGTGTGCCCTCAGGCCCCTACTCCACCACTACCACATACAGTGGGGAGAACAAGTATTTGATACACTGCTGATTTTGCAGGTTTTCCTACTTACTTACAAAGCATGAGGTCTGTAGTTTTTATCATAGGTACACTTCAACTGTGAGAGACGGAATCTAAAATCCAGAAAATCTCATTGTATGATTTTTAAGTAATTCATTTGCATTTTATTGCATGACATAATTATTTGATACATCAGAAAAGCAGAACCTAATATTTGGTACAGAAACCTTTGTTTACAATTACAGAGATCATACGTTTCCTGTAGTTCTTGAACAGGTTTGCACACACTGCAGCAGGGATTTTGGCCCACTCCTCCATACAGACCTTCTCCAGATCCTTCAGGTTTCAGGGCTGTCGCTGGGCAATACGGACTTTCAGCTCCCTCCAAAGATTTTCTATTGGGTTCAGGTCTGGAGACTGGCTAGGCCACTCCAGGACCTTGAGATGCTTCTTACGGAGCCACTCCTTAGTTGCCCTGGCTGTGTGTTTCGAGTTGTTGTCATGCTGGAAGACCCAGCCACGACCCATCTTCAATGCTCTTACTGAGGGAAGGAGGTTGTTGGCCAAGATCTCGCGATACATGGCCACATCCATCCTCTCCTCAATACGGTGCAGTCGTCTTGTCCCCTTTGCAGAAAAGCATCCCCAAAGAATGATGTTTCCACCTCCATGCTTCACAGTTGGGATGGTGTTCTTGGGGTTGTACTCATCCTTCTTCTTCCTCCAAACACGGCAAGTGGAGTTTAGACCAAAAAGCTCTATTTTTGTCTCATCAGACCACATGACCTTCTCCCATTCCTCCTCTGGATCATCCAGATGGTCATTGGCAAACTTCAGACAGGCCTGGACATGTGCTGGCTTTGAGCCAGGGGGACCTTACGTGCGCTGCAGGATTTTAATCCATGACGGCCTAGTGTGTTACTAATGGTTTTCTTTGAGACTGTGGTCCCAGCTCTCTTCATGTCATTGACCAGGTCCTGCAGTGTAGTTCTGGGCTGATCTCTCACCTTCCTCATGATCATTGATGCCCCACGAGGTGAGATCTTGCAATGCAAATTAATTACTTAAAAATCATACAATGTGAATTTCTGGATTTTTGTTTTAGATTCCGTCTCTCACAGTTGAAGTGTACCTATGATAAAAATTACAGACCTCTACATGCTTTGTAAATAGGAAAACCTGCAAAATCGGCAGTGTATCAAATACTTGTTCTCCCCACTGTATGTGTATATGTATGAATGTTTATGTATACATACAGTTGAGGTCAGAAGGTAACATACACCTTAGCCAAATACATTTAAACTCAGTTGTTCACAATTCCTGACATTTAATCTTAGTAAAAATTCCCTGTATTAGGTCAGTTAGGATCATAACTTTATTTTAAGAATGTGAAATGTCAGAATTATAGTAGAGAGAATAATTTATTTCAGATCAGAAGTTTACATACACTCAATTAGTATATGGTAGCATTGCCTTTAAAATACTTAACTTGGGTCAAATGTTTTGGGTAGCCTTCCACAAGGTCAGGACTTTGTGATGGCCACTCCAAAACCTTGATTTTGTTGTCCTTAAGCCATTTTGTCACAACTTTGTAAGTATGCTCCATTTGGAAGACCAATTTGCAACCAAGCTTTAACTTCCTGAATGATGTCTTGAGATGTTGCTTCAATATATCCACATAATTTTCCTACCTCATGATGCCATCTATTTTGTGAAGTGCACCAGTCCCTCCTGCAGCAAAGCACCCCCACAACATGATGCTTGCCACCCCCGTGCTTCACGGTTGGGATGGTGTTCTTCGGCTTGCAAGCCTCCCCCTTTTTCCTCCAAACATAACGATGGTCATTATAGTCCAACAGTTCTATTTTTGTTTCATCAGACCAGAGGATATTTCTCCAAAAAGTATGATCTTTGTCTTTATGTGCAGTTGGAAACCGTAGTCTGGCTTTTTAATGTTGGTTTTGGAGCAGTGGCTTCTTCCTTGCTGAGCGGCCTTTCAGATTATGTCGATATAGGAGTCGTTTTACTGTGTATATAGATACTTTTGTACCTGTTTCTTCCAGCATCTTCACAAGGTCCTTTGCTGTTGTTCCGGGATTGATTTGCACATTTCGTACCAAAGTACATTCATCTCTAGGAGACAGAATTCGTCTCCTTCCTGAATGTTATAACGTTTGCGTGGTCCCATGGTGTTTATACTTGCGTACTTTTGCTTGTACAGATGAACGTAGTACCTTCAGGCGTTTGCATCTCAGTAGTCAAACACTTTTATCCTTCATATGCACTGTTACCTGACCAGGGCCCGGTTTCCCGATAGCGATGGAATTTAGTCTCACATGTTTTTTTAACAGTGCATCTTTCCTACAACGGTCGAATATGTAACATGCGTTTCCTAAAACACCTTGCAGAGAGAACGGTCTCTAAGTGCATCATTGACACATGTGTTGATACTGATAGGATCCAAAGAAAGGGAGCGCAGCTCTCGGATCAGCTTTCTCTATTCAAATTTTACCTTAAAATGATTATTTCACAATATTGACAACGCATTAGACGGATCAGCACCTGTAGAAATATTACTATCTAAATTAATTAAAACACTGATATGATTTAAATCACCCTTTCTTTGGATCCTACTAGTAGGCTACACATGTTAGGCTACAAACCATGAAATATATTAAGACAAATTACAAGTCGCACCTTGATCCATCAGTGGGGAGGGCGTGTCTGTTCTGTAGGGAGGAGGGAGGAGGAGACAGTGTTTTTTTCTTGTTCCAGGCTGATAGGGTTGTTTTCTGTCCTGGGTGGGTGGTGTACAGGCTTAGGGTTGTTTTTTGTCCTGGGTGGGTGGTGTGCAGGCTGGTAGGGTTGTTTTCTCTCCTGGGTGGGTGGTGTACAGGCTTAGGGTTGTTTTCTGTCCTGGGTGGGTGGTGTACAGGCTGGTAGGGTTGTTTTCTCTCCTGGGTGGGTGGTGTACAGGCTTAGGGTTGTTTTCTCTCCTGGGTGGGTGGTGTACAGGCTGGTAGGGTTGTTTTCTGTCCTGGGTGGGTGGTGAACAGGCTTAGGGTTGTTTTCTGTCCTGGGTGGGTGGTGTACAGGCTGGTAGGGTTGTTTTCTGTCCTGGGTGGGTGGTGTACAGGCTTAGGGTTGTGTTCTGTCCTGGGTGGGTGGTGTACAGGCTGGTGGGGTTGTTTTCTGTCCTGGGTGTGTGGTGTACAGGCTGGTAGGGTTGTTTTCTCTCCTGGATGGGTGGTGTACAAGCTTAGGGTTGTTTTTTGTCCTGGGTGGGTGGTGTACAGGCTGGTAGGGTTGTTATCTGTCCTGGGTGGGTGGTGTACAGGCTTCGGGTTGTTTTCTGTCCTGGGTGGGTGGTGTACAGGCTTAGGGTTGTTATCTGTCCTGGGTGGGTAGTGTACAGGCTGGTAGGGTTGTTGTCTGTCCTGGTTGGATGGTGTACAGGCTGGTAGGGTTGTTTTCTGTCCTGGGTGGGTGGTGTACAGGCTGATAGGGTTGTTTTCTGTCCTGGGTGGGTTGTGTACAGGCTTAGGGTTGGGGAGGACTCTGGACCTCTACATTGGAGGGACTAGGTGTAGCGTAGCCAACAGGCGAACGGACTGCCTAGTAAACTACCTGTTGGAGCAGACAAAAATGGCAATGTGGAAGACTAGGAAACCTAAGATACAGGGAGCAGGGTGTGGTCTCGCCTGACATTGGAGCATGTACAGTGCATTCGGAAAGTATTCAGACCCCTTGACTATTTCTACATTTTGTTACGTTACATTCTTATTCTAAAATTGACATTTTTCTCATCAATCTACGCATAATGAATAGAGTCCACCTGTGGTAAATTCAAGTGATTGGACATGATTTGAAAAGGCACACACCTGTCTATATAACGGCCCACAGTTGACAGTGCATGTCAGAGCAAAAACCAAGCCATGAGGTTGACAAAATTGTCCATAGAGCTCCAAGACAGGATTGTGCCGAGGCACAGAGGTACCAAAACATTTCTGCAGCATTGAAGGTCCCCAAGAACACAGTGGCCTCCATCATTCTTAAATGGAAGAAGTTTGAAACCACCAAGACTCTTCCTAGAGTTGGCCGCCCAGCCAAACTGAGCAATCGGGGGAGAAGGGCATTGGTCAGGGAGTTGATGGTCACTCTGACAGAGCTCCAGAGTTCCTCTGTGGAAATGGGAGAAACTTCCCGAAGGACAACCATCTCTGCAGCACTCCACCAATAAGACCTTTATGGTAGAGTAGCCAGATGGAAGCCACTCCTCGGTAAAAGGCACATGACAGCCCACTTGGAGTTTGCCAAAATGCACCTAAAAGACTCTCAGGTCTCTGGTCTGATGAAACCAAGATTGAACTCTTTGTTCTGAATGCTAAGTGTCACTTTTGGAGAAAACCTGGCACCATCTCTACGGGGAAGCATGATGGTGGCAGCATCATGCTGTAGGAATGAGGGGAAGATGAATTGAGCAAAATAAAGAGATCAGGACTGGGACAAAGGTTCACCTTCCAACAGTTAAACGACCCTAAGCACACAGCCAAGACAACGCAGGAATGGCTTCGGGACAAGTCTCTGAATGTCCTTGAGTGTCCCAGCCAGAGCCTGGACTTGAACCCGATCAAACATCTCTGGAGAGACCTGAAAATAGCTGTGCAGCGACGCTCCCCATCCAACCTGACAGAGCTTGAGAGGATCTGCAGAGAAGAATGGGAGAAACTCCCCAAATACAGGTGTGCCAAGCTTGTAGTGTGATACCCACGGAGGCTCGAGGCTGGAATTGCTGCCAAAGGTGCTTCAACAAAGCACTGAGTAAAGGGTGTGAATACTTATGTAAATATGATATTTCTGTTTTTTATTTTTTAATAAATTAGCAAACATTTCTATAAAACAATTTTTTCTTTGTCATTATGGGGTATTGTCTGTAGATTGTGGAGGGGGAAAATGATTTAATCCATTTTAGAATAAAGCTGTAAGGTAACAAATTCTGGAAAAAGTCAAGGGGTGTGAATACTTTCTGAACGTGGGGGGGCTGGTGATCTGTCTGGGGGAGTTTTGTAGGGGTGTGGCGTGTGAGGGGGGCTTGTTTCAAATTTTCTAGCTCTGTTTAAATGGAATAAAGTTTGCTTTTAAATGGTTTAACATATTCTTGCCAATAAAGGTGTTTTGCAAATAAAAAGAGTCCCTCTCTTGCCCTCTCTGTCTCTCTCTCTCTCTGTGCAGCTGTGGTCCATTAATTGGGGTTATTTATACTCCTTTGTTTCTCTATGTACCCATGTTGCCATGTGTTACCATACACACACAGTACACATGGATTCATTATCTGTGCAAAGGTCTGGATGGAGGGAGGGATTGAGGAAGGGAGGGAGGGAGGGAGCGATTTGACGCCTCCTCTCTATTAAGTCTGTGCAGCAAATTGCAGTATTCTAAATCACACCCCCTCACAGAGCCATACCACACACGCATACACTCCATAAAGATGTAGACACGTGATGTGTGAAGAGCACTCGCTCTGGTCTCAATGGTGCTGTATCTACAGAGATGAATCAGCTGGTCTGATGCTGTTTGTGTGTCTCTGTGTGTCTGTATACACAAGGCCTGCAGATTCATTTAATATCGATGACCAGGCAACTACACACAAACACTATTATCAGTCTCTAACATGATTCCTTTGAGGAGATAGAAAGAGTCCAGATGTCTCAACATTATTATTGAATGTTCCCACAATATAACATGCGTACATTGTACAGGGTCTTCTCCCTACAGGCTCTTCTATTAATTGTTTTTGGCGCAATGGTCTCTGTGGGTAATCCACATAATTCATAATCAGAGATTTTGATTTTTTTTGCATTCCAAATGGTTCCCTTATTCCCTATTTAGTGCACCACTTTTGACCAGAGCCTTATATAAGGAATATGGTACCATCTGGGATGCACCACAGCATATTTTTGCATTATCTCCCAACAGAGTGTGGATTCTAATTTGGGTGACACAGCAGAACATTTGAAAATGACTTTGAATTAAGAAATGGTGTATATGTGTGTGTATGTACTGTATTTTGTGGCTCAGAGCAAAGGGGTGATTTACTCATCCTGTCTTTACTGTTAAAATGAGACAGGATTCTACAGTATTTTTACAGTTGGAGTGTTAACTAATTTGCTGGACTATGTATTTGTGTGTGTGCGTGCATGTGTGTGTTCTCTATGATTTGCAGTTTAATTCATTCTCTATGTTAATCCCCTGCAGTTGTAACAGCTCTGCTCAGCACATTGCCTGCTAGCTGTAACCCTAAACAACCATCATAAACTGCTCTTCTGAGTTCGGGGGACAACATTTTGGCTACTGACTGTTGCTTCTTTTTTTCTTGGCGCAGGACTGACTCTAGCCTTTTTGGGGTGCCAAGATTTCTGCCCTGTCTTGGTATCCTGTTTGGCCAGTGTGTCAGTAGGGGTTGTAGATTGGTGGAGTTAGTTACCATGAAATAACGTAAGAAGCAGACTACAAGTAGCTGTCCCAAATGGCACCCTATATAGTGCACTAAATAGGGAACTAAATAAACTGCCAAATGACGGCGACATTTTTTGGATGTCTTTTTTTGTTCCTGTCTGGACATGACGTCTTTTTTTGGTCCTGTCTGGACAGGACGTCTTTTTTTTGGTCCTGTCTGGACAGGACGTCTTTTTTTTGGTCCTGTCTGGACAGGACGTCTTTTTTTTGGTCCTGTCTGGACAGGGCGTCTTTTTTTGTTCTCTTTCTTTGGTGCAGTCCGGATCAAATCTAAACCAAACATATATACGTGTTTCACAAGTTTGGACACCACAGTACAGTACAATAGAGTACAGTAAATAAAAGTAGAGTATTGTACAATACAGTAGAGCACAGTAGCATATAGTAAAGTAAATTATAGTGTACTGTATTGTACCCTACTTTACACTAATCTAGTAAACTAAACTATAATATACTACTGAATTAAACTCTACTGTACTCGACTGCTCTGTACTGTATTATACGCTACTCTACTGAATACAACTTGACTGTCCTGTAACGTAATGTAACGTACTGTACCGTACCATACTGTCCTCTACTGTACTCTACTATACTAAACTGTGACGTAATGTGATGTTAAAACTGGTGAAACATAGGCTAGACTTCTGTGATTTGTTCAGATTTGTACTTGTTTGGGGGCGAAGCTCATTAGGGTTAATACCGAGCATGTTTTGCAAGTGCTTGTTTTTTACATTTACATTTTGGTCATTCAGCAGATGCTCTTATCCAGAGCGACTTACAGTCAGTGCATTCAACTAAGTTAGATCAACAACAACCTATTACAGTCATAGCAAGAAAGAAATTGTCTGTAACCATTACATTGGTTCCAATGTAGTTGAAGTGGTCTGTTGGTTTATTCTGTAGGTTGACTACTTTGAAAATCATGTACAGCACTAACACAAATGACTGATGATTGGCTGAAAGAAATGGATAATACCGTAAGAAGATTTTGGGAGCTGTTTTCTTAGACTTCAGTGCAGCGTTTGACATTATCAATCATAGTCTGCTGTTGAAAATGTGTTCTGGCTTTATATCCTCTGCCATATCGTGGATCGAGTGTTACCTGTCTAACAGAACACAGAGGGTGTTCTTTATTGGAAGCCTCTCCAACGTAAACCAGGTAGAGTTTGACATACATCAAGGTAGCTAGCTAACTGTCTTGACCTACCACGAGCATTGAGTAAGCCTGTGTGTTTATGTATGCTGGTGTCTCAACATTATATACCACAGCTAGTGAAATCACTGTTACACTTAACACTAAAACTACCAAGACAGCCGTTTTAAATGTTGTAATTTCAATATCTTCATTTCAAGAAGATCCTTGAACCCACCTGTCCCTGACTTTTCCTAAATATGTTTATTTTACACTCTATAAGTACTTTCTGAAGAAATATCCTATAAGACAACAACTTTCTGAGCATTTCATCCTCAAAGTGCCATGACGGTGACCGTATGCATAAATAAATAGTAGAATAGCCAGGCCTCGGGGGGTACCAATAGCCACCGGTCTAATAAAACCATTTAACTAGAAAAGCATGGCCTCATTGGACCCCCCCAATTCATGCCCCTCCCTTCATGCCAATATCATTTGGTTGTGTTTATGAAGGTATTAGGTAACGTACGAAATGTAAGTATTTGAGAGAAATTAACATTGTCATTAGTCTGTTACATAGGCTATATGTGAAAATGAAGAGAAAAAAACACTAAAGACATATAATTTCAAGTAAAATAAATGTTATTAATGGAGTGCCTTTGTTACTAACAAAAAGCAAGTGCGTTGAAACAGAGTAAAACACGTAGTCAATGAAGAGAATATCAGCAGCCTAAACCTCAGTATAGGTGCCAAAGCATGCTTGTAAATAGTGAACATCAACACAAATGCAATAATGGCATTAAAATGAATATTAGTGTCGATATGATTGCAGTCAAAAATAGTATCATTTTGTCAGTTATTGGACAAATTATTTGTGGCCTCGCTCATGCTTACGGTATGGTGTGCTGTATTTTATACCATCTATATTGCCTATGCCCATGACCAATAAAATTTGATTTGATTTGTGTGTGTCTTTACACAACATTTGGATCTCATTTAGCTGTTATCCCTTGTCCTAACAGTCATCACAAATCTTCATCACTTTCACTTGATGGCAACACTTTCCACAAACAAGTACCGTGCAGCTGAAACCAGTGTTGTGGGTTCTGTTCCTCGTGCATCTGCCCACCTTGCAGCTTCTATTCCCTGGGAACTGTGTGCAATTTTGCTTGCGCAATGGCTCCCGTGGAATCTTTGCTGCTGCCTTGGCCCTCATATGTCTGTCACGTAGCCTGTGTGCAAGACTCCTGCTGGTGTTGTTCATGCACTGCTTCCTCCTTTCACCTAGTAGATAGAGCCGTGCCATCTGATCCGAAACATTATCCGACACTCGCTCACCTGCTGCCCGATATGGATCCTTTCCCAGGTATGGAAAGCCGTTCAGCGTAAATCAGAATAATAATCAGAGATGTCGTGATCCATTTCTGCCCCGCCATCTGAGTCGTTTTGAGTCAGATCTTGTAGTAACGCTAATGCAGCATGTGTATCCATTCGTCTTGGTTTGCCATTGTAAATCATGCACGCTCTCACTGTCTAGCCTACTCCAAGTAGGCCTAGAGTAGACTAATAAGACTGCTTGGATTTGGTGGACTGATATAGGGCAGTGGTTCCAAAACTGTGGGGGGTTGGCAGGGGGGGGGGCACGGGTCTTTTTTTTTTTTTTTTTTTTTTTAGGAACTCAGTCCGGCGTTCAACTTACTCTTGAAAGTTGTAATAGCAGAATGCACAAGGTGCCATTTCTTAATTGGGTAGTGCATCATAAGTTTTTCTCTTGTCATGTCAGTCATTGCATACCTCAGAGCTATTTATAACTTTTGAAACGTCCAGCTCAACTAGCCCATGTCAGCTAATGTTTTTTAGCCCATAGATTTTGTAGTATTGTTCAAGTCACTCACATTCCACTTGAATACACATTAAACATGGCAAAATGTATAGAATTGCATGAAAATAAGCTTCAACCTGTAAAATGTTCTCTCCGCCAACAAGAGGGTTGTGAACAGTTTGTGTCATGAAATGTGCTTGTACCCATAGAAATATATGTGTTGCGCTAAATAGACATGGTGGAAGAGGGGCCTGACTGAAAAGGTTTGGGAACCCCTGATATAGCGTACACCGTTTTGAGATTATAATTAGAATATATTAATAGAATATAATGTTCTTCATTCACAATTGGTGATTACATAATTCTGTATCGTTTGCTTCCCCTCACTCATCAACTCATCCATTCTCCCATTTTCTTCCCCATCATACTATACTTGATTTATTTAATCTGTTATATGTGTAAAATTAGTTTCGGTATAGTTTAGGTTCAGTTTCGAGGTGATTATTGGAGTGATTATCAACTGGACATGTCACATTCAACTATCAGAGAATGAGTGGAGCAGTCAGGGGGAAAAACCACACAAAAATGACATGCACTCCTAAAATTGGTTATAACTCCAGTTCTGTATGTGATATTAAGATTCTAACAATGACAGTGTGTCATATAAACTTATTTAGGAAAAGTCGAGGACGAAAGGGACATGACTTTAAAAATGGCAGAGTAAATCAAGTCAAATCACATTTTATTGGTCGCATACATATATTTACAAGATGTTATTGCAGGTGTAGCGAAATGCTTGTAACTGTTACATTTGTTTTGAGTCATTATATTGCTTTATGTCTTTCTAGTGTTAATATAGACAATCACAAATAAATTGCTTTATTTAGTTTAGGAAGGTCGTAAAAACATGATAGAAGGCAATTTATTTCAAAAGAACAGAATAGCATGTTTTAAGTTGAATGTATCTGCGTAATAGCCAAGGCTGGCAATTAAATCTGGATTCCTACAAATCAGCTGGGCTAGACAATCTGGACCCTTTCTTCCTAAAATTATCCGCAGCCATTGTTGCAACCCCTATGACTAGTCTGTTCAACCTCTCTTTCGTATCGTCTGAGATTCCGAAAGATTGTTAAGTGGTCATCCCCCTCTTCAAAGGGGGAGACACTCTAGACCCTGTTAAACTGTTACAGACCTATATCCATACTGCCCTGCCTTTCTAAAGTCTTCGAAAGCCAAGTGAACATACAGATAACCGACCATTTCAAATCCCACCGTTCCTTCTCCGCTATGTAATCTGGTTTTCGAGCTGGTCACAGGTGCACCTCAGCCACGCTCAAGGTCCTAAACGATATCATAACCGCCATCGATAAAAGAAAGTACTGTGCAGCCGTCTTCATCAACCTAGCCAAGGCTTTCGACTCTGTCAATCACCGCATTCTTATCGGCAGACTCAACAGCCTTGGTGTCTCAAATGACTGCCTCGTCTGGTTCACAAACTACTTCTCAGATAGAGTTCAGTGTGTCAAATCGGAGAGGCTGTTGTTCGGACCTCTGGCAGTCTCAATTAGCAAGTTATTGACTTGCTAATTGTTTACTCCATGTGTAACTCTGTGTTGTCTGTTCACACTGCTATGCTTTATCTTGGCCAGGTCGCAGTTGCAAATGAGAACTTGTTCTCAACTAGCCTACCTGGTTAAATAAAGGTGAAATAAAAAATAAAATAAAAAATGGGGGTGCCAGAGGGTTCAATTCTCGAGCCAACTCTTTTCTCTGTATATACAGTTGAAATCGGAAGTTTACATAAACCTTAGCCAATTACATTTAATCTCAGTTTTCCTCAATTCCTGACATTTTAAATCTAGTAAAAATGTCTTAGGTCAGTTAGGATCACCACTTTATTTTAAGAATGTGAAATGTCAGAATAAGAGTAGAGAATTATTTATTTCAGCTTTGATTTCTTTCATCACATTCCCAGTAGGTCAGAAGTTTACATACACTCAATTAGTATTTGTTAGCATTGCCTTTAAATTGTTTAACTTGGGTCAAACGTTTTAGGTAGCCTTCCACAAGCTTCCCACAATAAGTTGGGTGACTTTTGGCCCATTCCTCCTGACAGAGCTGGTGTAACTGAGTCAGGTTTATAGGCCTCCTTGTTCGCACACGCTTTTTCAGTTCTGCCCACAACTGTTCTATAGGATTGAGGTCAGGACTTTGTGATGGCCACTCCAATACCTAGACTTTGTTGTCCTTAATAAGCCATTTTGCCACAACTTTGGAAGTATGCTTTAACTTCCTGACTGATGTCTTGAGATGTTGCTTCAATATATCCACATAATTTTCTCGTCCTCATGATGTTATCTATTTTGTGAAGTGCACCAGTCCCTCCTGCAGCAAAGCACCCCCACAACATGATGCTGCCACCCCCGTGCTTCACGGTTGGGATGGCGTTCTTCGGCTTGCAAGCCTCTCCCTTTTTCCTCCAAACATAACAGTTCTATTTTTGTTTCATCAGACCAGAGGACATTTCTCCAAAAAGTACGATCCTTGTCCCCATGTGCAGTAGGAAACCGTAGTCTGCTTTTTTAAGGCGGTTTTGGAGCAGTGGTTTCTTCCTTGCTGAGCGGCCTTTCCGGTTATGTCGATGCAGGACTCGTTTTACTTTGTTTATAGATACTTTTGTACCTGTTTCCTCCAGCATCTTCACAAGGTCATTTGCTGTTGTTCTGGGATTGATTTGTACTTTTCGACCCAAAGTACGTTCATCTCTAGGAGACAAAATGCGTCTCCTTCCTGAGCGGTATGACGTCTGCATGGTCCCATGGTGTTTATACTTGTGTATTATTGTTTGTACAGATGAACGTGGTACCTGCAGCTGTTTGGAAATTTCTCCCAAGGACGAACAAGACTTGTGGAGTTCTACAATTTATTTTCTGAGGCCTTAGCTGATTTCTTTTGATTTTCCCATGATGTCAAGCAAAGAGGCACTGAGTTTGAAGGTAGGCCTTGATAGACATCCACAGGTACACCTCCAATTGTCTCAAATTATGTCAATTCGCCTATCAGAAGCTTCTAAAGCCATGACATAATTTTCTGGAATTTTCCAAGCTGTTTTAAAGGCACAGTCAACTTAGTGTATGTAAACTTCTGACCCACTGATACAGTGAATTATAAGTGAAATAATTGTCGGAATAATTGCTTGTGCCATGCACAAAGTAGATGTCCTAACCGACACAAGAAATGTGTGGAGTGGTTGAAAAACAAGTTTTAATGACTCCAACGTATGTGTATGTAAACTTCTGGCTTCAACTGTATCAATGATGTCGCTCTTGCTGCGGATGATTCTTTGATCCACCTCTACGCAGACAAAACCATTCTGTATACATCTGGCCCTTGTTTGGACACTATAATAGCAAACCTCCAAATGAGCTTCAATGCCATACAACACTCCTTCCGTGGCCTCCACAGTTGTAAATGAGAACTTGTTCTCAACTGGCCTACCTGGTTAAATAAAAAAAGGCTATGGCTGTGCCATGCCAATGAAATCAACTTGTTTGTTTAGCAGACATCACAGGTCCTGCCTTACCACAGTCAACACACATATTTTACAGTAAGAATATAATGGAATATCCCAAGTGGATATTACTGATTCTCACCAGTAGCCTACTAACATGAGGAATGCATGGTGCCATGGTTATTATAGGAAAAAGTTACTGTATATTTTGAAACAGAGACCATCTGCATGATTTGTATTGTTGTTTGGCAAAAATAGCTTATTCGAAATCTTGGAATCGGCTCTTTCTGATAGTGTATAGCAATCAAAATGTCTGGACTGCATGGACCTCTCTTGGATGATATGGAAGAAGTGCTATTTGGTAAGCTCCTTGCTTCTTTGTCAATGCATGCTGTTAATGCACACTGCGCTGTAAGATTCTGTATTTATTTTCTTAGTCAACCTTGTTTCGTTGTGTTCTTGAACGTAAGCCCTGTTTTTTGGTGTTCTTGAACGTAGCCCTGTATTTCATTTTTGGTCATTGATTTCACCTGTGTTAGTTACTCACCTGGTCTCATCAGCTCCTTATTTAGTTCAGTTTGTTCTGTTTGTGCCTAGGTGAGGTATTGTTTGTTGACTCTATTAAGCCTTCTCGGAGCTCATTTGTGTACTTTTTTATTAAAAAAATAATAATATAGGAATCAATAAAATAAAGTAATCTGTGCATACTCGTCTCTCTTGTAGATTATTTAGGCACATTTTATAGTTAGGAAAGTACATATGAATATTTTTTTTAACTGTTTGGAGAGCCTTTTTACGCATGAAATACTTTATATTGATGAATAAAAAATACAGTGGTTTGATTCGTTCCGAAAGTTGTCATATTTAAGTCATATTGGAAGGTGGTGTACAATAGGGGTTGAACAATAATCCTATAAATCTACCCTAATTCTCACTAATCATGGAACTGTAGTCATCGTGAACCATGTTCCATGTGCCACTCCCAATCACGGCCGGTTGTGATACAGCCTGGATTATAAAGGGCATACATCTACTCGGCAGGCTCAGCCCTACAGAAGTTTTTATAGTTTGGGTCTCCAAATTTCATCCTTGCAAATTATGACGGCACACAATTATTATTCTGTAAAACGGCACAGCTACTTATGTCCTATTTCACTGAGGAAATGAAGCCGCAATACATGTCATGTTGATACGATTTTCAGTTTGCTTCCATACGGCTGGTTTCACATTTGTCTCTCCGGGGATCATAACGAAAAATAATCCTAAACAATTGCTATGTTTCCTTGCAGTAAAGGTGGTGCAATTATTAGGGAATTGAGTGAAGGTCAGAATATTGTGTATCTGTAATCACACCGCTGCCACTTCCTTTATTGGAGCTAAAACTTCAAATGAATAGTGGGTGAATAGCATATTCTTTTTAAGCTTACGTTCAAGGTCAGAATACACAGAGAGAAAAGTGCCTAAAAAGCGAATTACGTTCCTTTTACGCGTGCTTAACTCGGGTCAGAATCTGGGCCTTCATGAATAATGTGGCAATTGAACAAGTTTAGTAGACTAAACTGCTTGTTGTAACCCTAGATTGTAAATTGACATGGTGCCGCACAAAAAAAAGAACATAAACAAATTACAGTTGAGGCAAAACAGAGGAGCACATCTGTCCCTTAAATGTACACTGGGGGCTAATATCAATAACATGAATGTCAATCTCTCCTGGGTCAAAGTAGAGGAGATATTGACTAAATAATTTGTCTTTGTGAGAGGTATTGACGTGTTGAAAGCTGTCAAACAGCTAACCCACGGCTCAGACACCCATACATACCCCACAAGACATGCTACCAGGGGTCTCTTCACAGTCCCCAAGTCCTGAACAGACTCACAGTACTAATAGAGTCATGACTACATCAAGTTTCTCAAGCGAGCAGTGAAATCAGATTTAAAAACAGATAAAACCACACCTCACCGCACAACGCAGACTGTGAAGAGACGGATACATGGCCACAAACACACACAAGCATACGCACGCACACACAAACACATTTTATATTGTAACTTTTTTATATTAGAGCAATAATGTTGAGTATGATGTATTGTTTTATTTATGATTTAGGCTGGACCCCAGGAAGAAAAGGATCCTAATAAATATTAAATACTAAATCTCTAACGAGTGTGCTGAGAGTCTGGAAGCAAGTACTGGGAGTGAGTGTTTTAATAAATAAACAAAACAATAAACACGAAACACAAACAAATTACCAAGATGAAACAGAGTCAGAAACAATAATGCCTGGGGAAGGAACCGAAGGGAGTGACATATATATATATATATATATACGGAAGGTAATCAGGGAAGTGATTGAGTCTGATGACGTGCAGGTGCATGTAACGATGGTGACAGGTATGCTCCATAATGAGGAGGAATAGGCTTTGGGGGTGACCAGTAAAATATACCTGCTAGAGCGGGTGCTATGGGTAGGTGCTGCTATGCTGACCAGTCAGCTGAGATAAGGTGGGGCTCTACTTAGCAAAGACTTATAGATGACCTGGAGCCAGTGGGTTTGACGACGAATATGAAGCGAGGGCCAGCCAACGAGAGCATACAGGTCGCAGTGGTGGGGAGTATATGGGGCTTTAGTGACAAAACAGATGGCACTGTGATAGACTGCATCCAATTTGCTGAGTAGAGTGTTGAAGGCTATTTTATAAATGACATCGCCAAAGTCAAGGATCGGTAGGATAGTCCGTTTTATGAGGGTATGTTTGGCAGCATGAGTGAAGGATGCTTTGTTGTGAAATAGGAAGCTAATTCTACATTTAATTTTGGATTGGAGATGCTTAATGTGAGTCTGGAAGGAGATTTACAGTCTAACCAGACACCTAGGTATTTGTAATTGTCCACATATTCTAAGTCAGAACCGTCCAGAGTAGTGATGCTGGACGGTTCTGACTTAGAATATGTGGACAATTACAAATACCTAGCGATCGTTTGAAGAGCATGCATTTAGTTTTACTAGCGTTTAAGAGCAGTTGGAGGCCACGGAAGGAGAGTTGTATGGAAGCTCATCTGCAGGTTAGTTTACACAATGTCCAAAGAAGGGCCAGCTGTATACAGAATGGTGTTGTCTGCATTGAGGTGGATCAGAGAATCACCAGCAGCAAGAGCGACATCATTGATGTATACAGATTAAAGAGTTGGCCCGAGAATTTGACCCTGTGGCACCCCCATAGAGACTGCCAGAGGTCTGGACAACATGCTCTCTGATTTGACACATTGAACTCTGTCTGAGAAGTAGTTGGTGAACCAGGCGAGGCAGTCATTTGAGAAACCAAGACTGTTGAGTCTGTCGATAAGAATGTTGTGATTGACAGAGTGGAAAGCCTTGGCCAGGTCGATGAAGACGGCTGCACAGTACTTTATTTTATCGATGGCGATTATGCTATCGTTTAGGAGGCTGAGGTGCACCCATGACCAGCTCGGAAACCAGATTGCATAGTGGAGAAGGTACTGTGGGATTTTGAAATGGTTGGTGATCTTTTTTTTCACTTGGCTTTCGAAGACCTTAGAAAGCCAAGTGAAGACAAACCATTTCTGTATGGACCTCCCTTTTTGCACTGGCATATTGTCATGCTGAAACAGGAACGGGCCTTCCCCAAACTGTTGCAACAAAATTGGAAGCACAGAATCGTCTAGAGTATGTCATTGAATGCTGTAGCTTTAATATTTCGCTTTACTGGAACTAAGGGGCCTAGCCCTAACCATGAAAGACAGCCCCATACCATTATCCCACTCTTCCACCAAAATTTACAGTTGGCACTATGCATTGGGGCAGGTAGCGTTCTCTTGGCATCCGCCAAATGCAGATTGGTCTGTCTTAATACCAGCTGGTGAAGCGTGATTCATCACTCCAGAGAATGCGTTTCCACTGCTCCATTGATGTGAGCTTTACACCACTCCAGCCGTAGTGTGTATTATCCTTTTACCAGCTACAAGTACTGATGTACTGACTGAGTAGTGGTGGTACAGTAGATTTGGGGAAGAAAAACAATTGACAGATTGGCTGGGCTCTCTAACCCTGTTCCTGGAGAGCTAGCGTCCTGTAGGTTTTCGCTTCAACCCAAATTTAGCACACCCGATTCTATAAATTAGCTGGTTGATAAGCTGATTAAGGTTATTTATAACTGGGGTTGGAGCGAAAACCTACTGAAGGGTAGCTCTCCAGGAACAGGGTTGGAGAGGCCTGGATTAGAGTAATTTAGCAATTCTGTATGAGATGGGGAGTGGAATGAATTTGCCCCTAAATGCTGATCTTGGGTCAGTTTTGCATTTCGCCCACTAATGGTTAAGGTTAGGATTGGGGGAGGGGATGCCGATCCTATATCTTTACATAGGGGAAATTTCACCCTGGCATGCATGATAAGAGTATAAATATAATGCTCCTAGAATGCCCTGTTTGCCTGGTAAAGAGGAGTGTTGAATGGAAAAAATGAACACACCCCTTTACCCTAGTTATCTCCAGAACATTTCTCCCCACCAATGACTTTTATTGTTTTATTAACTCTGCTCTGGCTCTGATAGTGGCCAATAATATTTTTAACAGCTCATGCTGATTTCATAAAAAATAGAAAATGTACTGCATACTGTTTTTGATCCATGTTTTAGATGATGCTCTTGCCTGTGGAAAATGTACACTCACATAACACACGCTCGCATGCACGTGCAAGCATGCGCGTACACACAGACACAGCTGGTTGTTATTATCATTATGTTTTATCTAGCTGACTAAGTACATCTCACCCGAGTTTGAAGATTTTTGTCACTCTTGTTCGTTTCTGGCAACACACACACACACACACACACACACACACACACACACACACACACACACACACACACACACACACACACACACACACACACACACACACACACACACACACACACACACACACACACACAGATGGTGCTCTTTTCTATTATGGTTCTCTGTAATGGTAATTCTCCCTGCAGGTACTCTGGCATAAAACAATAACTCAGCCATCAGTGGGAGGGAGGAAGGGCTGGTGTGTGTGTGTTCATTTTACTTCTTGGTCGAGCCCACATACAGTGAGGGGAAAAAGTATTTGATCCCCTGCTGATTTTGTATGTTTGCCCACTGACAAAGAAATGATCAGTCTATAATTTTAATGGTAGGTTTATTTGAACAGTGAGAGACAGAATAACAACAAAAAAATCCAGAAAAACGCTTGTCAAAAATGTTTTAATTGATTTGCATTTTAATGAGGGAAATAAGTATTGGACCCCCTCTCAATCAGAAAGATTTCTGAGCTCCCAGGTGTCTTTTATACAGGTAACGAGCTGAGATTAGGAGCACACTCTTAAAAGGAGTGCTCCTAATCTCAGATTGTTATCTGTATAAAAGACACCTGTCCACAGAAGACATCAATCAGATTCCAAACTCTCCACCATGGCCAAGACCAAAGAGCTCTCCAAGGATGTCAGGGACAAGATTGTAGACCTACACAAGGCTAGAATGGGCTACAAGACCATCGCCAAGCAGCTTGGTGAGAGGGTGAAAACAGGTGGTGCAATTATTCGCAAATGGAAGAAACACAAAAGAACTGTCAATCTCCCTCGGCCTGGGGCTCCATGCAAGATCTCACCTCGTGGAGTTGCAATGATCATGAGAATGGTGAGGAATCAGCCCAGAACTACACGGGAGGATCTTGTCAATGATCTCAAGGCAGCTGGGACCATAGTCACCAAGAAAACAATTGGTATCACACTATGCCGTGAAGGACTGAAATCTTGCAGCGCCCGCAAGGTCCCCCTGCTCAAGAAAGCACATATACATGCCCGTCTGAAGTTTGCCAATGAACATCTGAATGATTCAGAGGACAACTGGGTGAAAGGGTTGTGGTCAGATGAGACCAAAATTGAGCTCTTTGGCATCAACTCAACTCGCCATGTTTGGAGGAGTAGGAATGCTGCCTATGACCCCAAGAACACCATCCCCACCGTCAAACATGGAGGTGGAAACATTATGCTTTGGCGGTGTTTTTCTGCTAAGGGGACAGGACTACTTCACCGCATCAAAGGGACGATGGACGGGGCCATGTACCGTCAAATCTTGGATGAGAACCTCCTTCCCGCAGCCAGGGCATTGAAAATGGGTCGTGGATGGGTATTCCAGCATGACAATGACCAAAAACACATGGCCAAGGCAACAAAGGAGTGGCTCAAGAAGAAGCATATTAAGGTCCTGGAGTGGCCTAGCCAGTCTCCAGACCTTAATCCCATACAAAATCTGTGGAGGGAGCTGAAGGTTCGAGTTGCCAAACATCAGCCTCGAAACCTTAATGCCCTAGAGAAGATCTGCAAAGAGGACAATATCCATCCTGAGATGTGTTCAAACCTGGTGGCCAACTACGGGAAACATCTGACCTCTGTGATTGCCAACAAGGGTTTTACCATCAAGTTCTAAGTCATGTTTTGCAGAGGGCTCAAAAAATTATTTGCCTTATTAAAATGCAAATACATTTTAAACATTTTTGACATGTGTTTTTCTGGATTTACTTGTTGTTATTCTGTCTCTCACTGTTCAAATAAACCTACCATTAAAATTATAGACTGATCATTTCTTTGTCAGTGGGCAAACGTACAAAATCAGCAGGGGATCAAATACTCACTGTAAGGCTCCTCATTCCGTGGGAACTGCAGTGTCCGCTTGCGCTTTGTTCTTTCTTTCAAATTAGCAACTGATTTAGACCTGGGAAATTGTGTGTGTGTGTGTGTGTGTGTGTGTGTGTGTGTGTGTGTGTGTGTGTGTGTGTGTGTGTGTGTGTGTGTGTGTGTGTGTGTGTGTGTGTGTGTGTGTGTGTGTGTGTGTGTGTGTGTGTGTGTGTGTGTGTGTGAAATCAAATTTTATTCCACAACAACTACCTAATACACACAAAACTAAGGAATGGAGTAAGAATATATACATACAAATATATGGATGAGCAAGATGCAATAGGCATAAAATACAGTATATACATACAGTATGAGATGAGTAATGTAGGATATGTAAACATTATTAAAGTGGCATTATTAAAGTGACTAGTGATACATTTATTAGTGGCCAATGATTTCAAGTCTGTATGTAGGCAGCAGCCTCTCTGTGTTAGTTATGGCTGTTTAACAGTCTGATGGCCTTGAGATAGAAGCTGTTTTTCAGTCTCTCGGTCCCAGCTTTGATGCATCTGTACTGACCTCGCCTTCTGAATGGATGGTAGCAGGGTGAACAGGCAGTGGCTTGGGTGGTTGTTGTCCTTGATGATCTTTTTGGCCTTCCTGTGACATCGGGTGCTGTAGGTGTCCTGGAGGGCAGGTAGTTTGTCACCGGTGATTCGTTGTGCAGACTGCACCACCCTCTGGAGAGCCTTGTGGTTGTGGGTGGTGCAGGCGGTGATGCAGTCCCACAGGATGCTTTCAATTGTGCATCTGTAAAAGTTTGTGAGGGTTATAGGTGACAAGTCAAATTTCTTCAGCCTCCTGAGGTTGAAGAGGCACTGTTGCGCCTTCTTCACCACACTGTCTGTGTGGGCGGATCATTTCAGTTTGTCCGTGATGTGTACACCAAGGATCTTAAAACTTTTCACCTTCCCCACTGCTTTCCCATCGATGTGGACGGGACAGCAGTTTCCCAAAGTCCACGATCATCTTTGTTTTGTTGACGTTGAGTGAGGGGTTGTTTTGCTGACACCACACTCTGAGTGCCCTCAACTCCTCCCTGTAGGCTGTCTTGTCGTTGTTGGTAATCAAGCCTACTACTGTTGTGTCGTCTGCAAACTTGATGATGAGTTGGAGGCGTGCATGGCCACGGAGAAATGGGTGAACAGGGAGTACAGGAGGGGGCTGAGCACGCACCCGTGTGGGGCCCCAGTCTTGAGGATCAGTGAAGTGAAGATATTGTTTCCTACCTTCACCACCTGGGGGCAACCCGTCAGGAAGTCCAGGACCCAATTGCACAGGGCGGGGTTGATACACAGGGTCTCTAGCTATATGATGAGCTTGGAGTGTACAATGGTGTTAAATTCTGAACTATGGTCAATGAAGAGCATTCTTTCATAGGTATTCCTCTTGTCCAGATGGGATAGGGCAGTGTGCAGTGTTATGGTGATTGCATCGTCTGTGGACCTATTGGGGAGGTAGGCAGCTAAGGTGAAGGTGATATGATCCTTGACTAGCCTCTCAAAGCACTTCATGATGACAGAGGTGAGTGCTACGGGGCGATAGTCATTTAGTTCAGTTACCTTTTCCTTCTTCGGTACAGGAACAATGGTGGACATTTTGAAGCATGTGGGGACAGCACACTGGGATAGGGAGAGATTGAATATGTCCATGAACACAGCCAGCTGGTCTGCGGATGCTCTGAGGATGCGGCTAGGGATGCTGTCTGGGCCGACAACCTTGTGAAGGTTAACATGTTTAAATGTCTTACTCACGTCGGCCACGGAGAAGGAGAGCCCACAGTCCTTGGTAGCGGGCCACATCGGTGGCACTGTATTATCCTCAAAGCGGGCAAGGAAGGTGTTTAGTTTGTCTGGAAGCAAGACTTCGGTGTCCGTGACGTGGCTGTAGTCCGTGATTGTCTGTAGACCCTGCCACATACGTCTCGAGTCTGAGCCTTTTGAATTGCGACTCCACTTTATACTGACGTTTCACTTGTTTGATTGCCTTGCAGAGGGAATAACTACACTGTTTGTATTTGGCCATATTCCCAGTCACCTTTCCATGGTTAAATGCGGTGGTTCACGTTTTTGCGGGAATGCTGCCATCTATCCACGGTTTCTGGTTAGGGTAGGTTTTAATACTCACAGTGGGAACAAAATATCCTATGCACTTCCTTATAAATTCCCTCACCGAATCTGCGTATATGTTGATATTGTTCTCTGAGGCTACCCTTTTGTGTGTAGGCCTATGTGTCCTACCAGGTGTAGATGGGATTGACTGTGTCCCCCCCAGGTCTCATCTTCTCCAATGTCTAAACCAGACTTTACTGAACCACCAGGCCAGGCCCAGGGATGGACTGGGACCAGAAAATGGCCCAGGAATGTCTAACACACTGTCCCATTTTTGTCCTTGAGGATCCTATTATTAACCAAATTATGATGATTATGTGCTAAAAGCCCATTTTTAGATGGGCCCACCGGACTAAAGATTCACCGGCCCATCTGGCATTTGCCCGAACTGCCCTTGGGATGATAATACTCTTACATCTTCAGTGGGCAGCTGAGCTGATTGAATTTCCCTCTTATTTGGGTATTTCTGGAATTAAATCATATTTCTGGTCATCGTCTTTCTATTCCATATATCTATGAACACCTCAGAATAGAGCTCCAACTTGTTCCCTCTAAGAAAATAACCTTTTATCACCCTGACGTCATTGTCATATCAGCTTTGATAATGACTAACCTGTGTGCACGTAACCTATCGTGCCATATCTCTCTCTTCTCTCTTTCTCACGCTGGGTGACTATAATGATTGGCTTGAAATTAGTTTTAGAACAAAGAGGCATTCCATTCTTCATTGTGTGTCTGTCTAAATGTGTGCGCTTGCCTATTTTATTTTATTTTATTTGTGTGTGTCTCATTCTGTGAGGGTGTAACGCTCTCCATTGTTTGTCTGTCTCCACCTCTCATTGTGTGGCATCTCTGTTCCCCAGATCTGTGTAATTGTTTCAAGTGCTGAGGAACATGGTCTTTAGAGAGACACAGAACACAATATGAACAGACCCTTGTAGACTGTAATAAAGAAAGAGAGTAGAAAGGCTCAACACAGACCTCTCAATTAACGATTAAATCTCCCTTTTACTCTGTTTTCCTTACTGCTGTTTCTCTTTGCCTGGACTGCTGTTTCTCTTTGCTTATTTGAGCTGTTCTTTCCATAATATGGACTTGGTCTTTTAACAAATAGGGCTATTTTATGTAAACCACCCCTACCTTGTCACAACACAACTGATTGGCTCAAATGCATTAAGAAGGAAAGAAATTCCACAAATGAACTTTTAAGAAGACACACCTTAATTAGTTAATTGAAATGCATTCCTGGTGAAATGCATTCCTGGTGACATGAAGTTGGTTGAGAGAATGCCAAGAATGTGCAAAGCTGTCATCAAGGCAAGGGTGGCTATTTGAAATATGTTTTAATTTGTTTGACACTATTTTGTTTACTACATAATTCCATATGTGTTATTTCATATTTTTGATGTCAAATCAAATCAAATTGTATTAGTCATATGTGCTGAATACAAGTGAATACAGGGAAATGCTTACTTACAAGCCCCTAACCAACAATGCAGTTTCAAAAATATGAATAAGAATAAGAAATAAAAGTAACGAGTAGTTAAAGAGCAGCAGTAAAATAACAATAGCCAGACTATATACAGGGGGTACCGGTACAGAGTCAATGTGTGGGGTCCCTCACTCAGTTTGTCTTTCCAGGCCTCCTGGTAGTTTGACAGGAGATGGTAGTTTGACATCAAATTGTGAGCATTTCTTTTGGGAAAAAATATTATGGGTGATATTTTAGTCACTCCAAAAGCTATTTTACATGGGAATCAGAATGACTGTTTGGGATCTTAAAGGCTTTTATAAGCCAAATAATTATCATCCTGTGCAAAAACACTGATTTTAGACCAGCCCACTAGCCTAAAGATGGAAAACTGCCCGTGGCGTTTCTGTACTGAGGACAGAGAAGAGATGGCGAATGTGCGTTTATGCCCAAACTCTCTTTATGTTATGCAACATAGCATAACACATTGGAATACTACATTCTTACTTTCTGTTACATACCATTACTCTGCTGGAAGAAGACATATTGAAACACATTGTATGCACAATTTACATTGTAATCTGTATGAGTTGTTTCTGTGACTTCTGTAAGTATGTTTTTGAAGTGTATCCATGGTGCAATTTACAATATATCACGTGAGACATCAACTTTAATATATATATTTTTTATGTGCTGTGCTTTGTCTGGGTGTCCTCTCCTCTCCTCATCACTTCTCTGATATAAAAGTACTCAAAGTAAAAGATAAATAGAGGGATGGATAGTCAAGAGGTAAACGAACGGAAATATATAACACTGTGAAACACAGCACATGCAGGCGCTGAATATCTTGTTGCCATGGAAATTGTTTTGTTAGGCGATGTGACACAGTTCGGAAAGGTGCACAGCACTCCGTTAAGATATTATATACTGTATGTAGGATAGCTCTGTCTCACTCGATACCCATCTGTCTCTCTGTATCTCTCTCACTTGCACTTTATCTATAACTCTTTCCATTTCTTTCTCTGTATTTCTTTCTTTTTCTTTATCTCTCGTGTCTCTTCCTTTCTTGCTCTCGTTATTTCTCTTCCTCTTTTTCTTCCTCTTTCTCTTTCTGTCCTCTCCCTATAAGCGAGGCAGTATAATAGCACAGATCATCGTTGATGGAGAACACTATACAGGCTTTATGTAAAAGCTTATATGAAGGTGACATGAAAACAGAGCATGGAAAGATGTTCTCTTGATTCTGTTCGGTTTCATCCCCCCTAGTCCACTAACGGAGGGGAATATATAGAGAGAGAGAGAGACAGAGAGAAGGGTGAGCGTTAAGAATTTTGAAGAGGAGAAAATTGGAGAATATGAGAGAGAGGAGAGCGGCACAAGAGAAGAAAGAGGACAGCTGGAGTGGGTGGAAAGGTGGAGTGCAAAGAGAGGAGGAGGAGAGTGAGGGAAAGGTGGAGGTGTGTGAGATGAAGTGGGAGTAGAGAAGGAGAATGTGGGAGCCAATCTTCTCTATGCTGAGAGAGGGAAGAGGAGGATGAGAAGAAGAGAGAGTCAGTTGTGTCTTCTCTTCTGTTCTTTTCGCCGACTTTGAAAAGCAGCTCCTCTGCTAAACCACAGCTTCACTCAATACCTGGTGTGTGTGTGTGTGTGTGTGTGTGTGTGTGTGTGTGTGTGTGTGTGTGTGTGTGTGTGTGTGTGTGTGTGTGTGTGTGTGTGTGTGTGTGTGTGTGTGTGTGTGTGTGTGTGTGTGTGTGTGTGTGTGTGTGTGTGTGTGTGTGTGTGTCAGCGCATGTAAGTCCACTGTGTGTGGGATAGTAGGAAGGAAGTGGTCTGGCGGAAAACAGTGACACCCCCCTTGGAGGTCTGAAGAATCTTGTATTGCAAAAACAGTTTGAATGGTCCACTGGGACAAGATTTTTATTGGATGTTACACTTCAAGAACCCTCCCTGTTTTCCGTCCTGGTGTGTGTTGCCTATGCTAGTTATCAAGTGTGGCCGACAGTCTGCAATTTTATATTTATTGAAATTGAAAGTGGATTTATGCTGGGAAAATCAAACATCACAACATGTTCTTAACCGCTCTGGTGACAAACACACTTTTTTCCTTGTCTCCATTCGTCCACATGGCTGTACTTTACTACCACCAAACATATCATGAAGATTGGACATGATTTTGTTTTTGTAACAACCCAAAAAACAGAGGCAGTGGGAGAACCTATTCATGTAAATAAATAAAAAATTGAAATACAGCTAGGAGGCTAACTCAACTGAGCTGCTAAACTTTAGACACTGTTTAGCTAAGTGACTGTGTATTTGTATTTATTAGGTAGCAGCTACTCTTCTTGGGGTCCAAATACATTAAGGCACGTTGCAACCCAAAAAACTAAAGATAAAACAGTACATCATATAACATTATTACACCACTCCATATCTACAATACAAAATATGTAATTCCACCATACAACAATATTACAATGTACGTGTGTGTAGATTACGTGTGCTAGCTAGTGTTTGTGTATTTGGATTTATTATGGATCCCCATTAGTTCCTGCCAGGGCAGCAGCTACTCTAATTGGGGTCCAGCTAAATTAAGGCAGTTTATACCATTTTAAAAACATAACAATACATTCACAGATTATTTGTTTTTTAAATCTAATTTTACTGCTGGCGTCAGTTACTTGATGTGGAATAGAGTTCCATGTAGTCATGGCTCTATGTAGTAGTCTGTAGTCTGTTCTGAACTTGTATTGTAAAGAGACCTCTGGCGGCATGTCTTATGGGGTATTCATGGGTGTCCTAGGTGCATGGGTATCCTAGTAGGTGCATGGGTGTCTGAGGTGCATGGGTGCTTTCAGCTTGTCAACACTTCTTACAAAAACAAGTAGTGATGAAATCAGTTTCACCTCCACTTTGAGCCACAAGAGATTGACGTGCATAATGTTAGTTCTCTGTGTACATTGAATTTACATTTTCCTAAGTCCCTCTTCGTGGCACCTGACCACACGACTGAACAGCAGTCCAGGTGCGGCAAAACAGGCCTGCCTTGTTGATAGTGTTGTTAAGAAGACAGAGCAGTGCTTTATTATGGACGGAGTTCTCCCTACCTTAGCTACTGTTGTATTAACATATTTTGACCATGACAGTTTTACAATCCAGGGTTACTCCAAACAGTTTAGTAATCTCAATTTGCTCAATTTCCACATTATCCATTACAAGATTTAGTTGAGGTTTATGGTTTAGGGAATGATTTGTCCCAAATACAATGCTTTTAGTTGTTGAACTTATTCCTTGCCACCCATTCTGAAACTAACTGCAGCTCTTCGTTAAGTGTTTCAGTCATTTTCATAGACTGTTCTTTTTGCTACCAAATGGCAAGTGGTACCGGAGCTCCAAATCTAGGTCGTCTACCCCCAAGCCATAAGACTCCTGAACATCTCATCAAATTGCCTACCCAGACTATGTGCATATTTTACATTGCTGTTATTATCTTTGCATAGTCACTTTAATAACTCTACCTACATGTACATGTTACCTCAATTACCTTGACTAACTGGTGCCCACGCACATTGACTCTGTAAATCAAATCAAATCAAATGTTATTTGTCACATACACATGGTTAGCAGATGTTAATGCGAGTGTAGCGAAATGCTTGTGCTTCTAGTTCCGACAATGCAGTAATAACCAACAAGTAATCTAGCTAACAATTCCAAAACGACTGTCTTATACACACAAGTGTAAGGGGATAAAGAATATGTACATAAAGATATATGAATGAGTGATGGTACAGAACGGCAGAGGCAAGATGCAGTAGATGGTATCGAGTACAGTATATACATATGAGATGAGTATGTAAACAAAGTGGCATAGTTAAAGTGGCTAGTGATACATGTATTACATAAAGATGCAGTAGATGATATAGAGTACAGTATATACGTATACATATGAGATGGATAATGTAGGGTATTATATTACCTGTACCCCCTGTGTAAAGCCTCGCTATTGTTATCTTACTGTTGCTCTTCAATTATTTGTTACTTTTTTTTCTTATTCTTATTTTTTTCTTTTTTTAACTGCTTTGTTGGTTAGGGCTTGTAAGTAAGCATTTCACTGTATGGCCTACACCTTTTGTATTCAGCACATGTGACATAACATTTGATTTGATTAATTTTAGCTAATAAAGGGGGCTTTACTATTCTTGGGTAGCCTGAGGGCACGCACTTTCTAGTAGGCTTAGATTGAAGCAATAGGAGTGGCAATATCATCCGCCACTTGTATTTATTATGGATCCATTTTTACTATCATTCTTTATATAATTTATCTTTGTTTTAGTATAGTTTCTTCTTTTTATTCAGTTTAAATGTCATCACCTAGCTATCTTAATTGTAACCCTTCTAAATTAAAAACAGTCTCCAAATGCATTTGCAGATAACAGCCATGGAAGAGGGTGAAATTGCAGCTCCAGCTGTCTGTAAAGGGAAAGTGTAGGCTACTGGATAGGGCAGGTAACTTTGTGGGAGGACATTATGAAAGGATTCTCCAGTTCCAGTCCCTAGAGGGGGAACTTTGAGGACAGACATGCCACAAAATATTTATTCAGTGCTGTCTAATTTGAGTAAAATGAAGCCTGTTTCTTTGTGATGTTTTCTCTCCTCAGATATAAAAAGCTGTGAAAGCCTGTTTGCAGATGAAGAGAGCCATCCCAATGAATGTCCCAAAAAGACTAAGGGTATATTCTAAATGCCATGCCATGGAATATTAACACGTCCTGATCATAGAGAGCCCTTATTTTCTATGATAGAGTAGGTCAGGGCGTGACTGGGGGTTAGTCTAGTTTATTATTTCTATGTGGGGTTCTAGTTTTGTTTTTCTATGTTGGTGATTTTGTATGATTCCCAATTAGAGGCAGCTGGTTATCGTTGTCTCTAATTGGCGATCATATTTAGGGAGCCTTTTTTCCACCTGTGTTTTGTGGGATATTGTTTTGTGCACGTGCACCACTTTGTCATGTTTCGTTCTTGCTTTATTGTTTTTGTGCGTTTCACTAAATAAAGATGTGGAACCCAGATCACGCTGCACGTTTGTCACGGCATTCTTCTGTTGAAGGAGAGGCGGACCAAAACGCAGCGTGGTTATTGTGATACATCTTTAATGAAGATGATAAATGAACAATATACAAAACAAGAAATGTGAAAAACTGAAAACAGCCCTATCTGGTGTAACAAACACAAAGACAGGAACAATCACCCACAAAACCCAACACAAAACAGGCTACCTAAATATGGCTCCCAATCAGAGACAATGACTAACACCTGCCTCTGATTGAGAACCATATCAGGCCCAAACACAGACAAACAAGACATCCAACATAGAATGCCCACTCAGATCACACCCTGACCAAACAAAACATAGAACATACAAAGCAAACTATGGTCAGGGTGTGACAACGTTGGTCCGAGTATGCTTCTAATGACAATCGTGACAGTTATATGTGTAGGCTTACCTATGTTAGCCAATGTTGCACACAAAAATAAAATACAGTTCATCTGAAATGATGCTTCGGTAATAATAGCTGCCGATTTTGCAGGTTTTCCTACAAAGCATGTTGAGGTCTGTCATTTTTATCATAGGTACACTTCAGCTCTGAGGGAAGGAATCTAAAACAAAAATCCAGAAAATCACATTGTATAATTTTTAAGTAATTAATTTGTATTTTATTGCATGACATAAGTATTTGATACATCAGAAAAGCAGAACTTAATATTTGGTACAGAAGCCTTTGTTTGCAATTACAGAGATCCTACGTTTCCTGTAGTTCTTGACCAGGTTTGCACACACTGCAGCAGGGATTTTGGCCCACTACTCCATACAGACCTTATCCAGATCCTTCAGGTTTCAGGGCTGTCGCTGGGCAATACGGACTTTCAGCTCCCTCCAAAGACTTTCTATTGGGTTCAGGTCTGGAGACTGGCAAGGCCACTCCAGGACCTTGAGATGCTTCTTACGGAGCCACTCCTTAGTTACATTTACATTTAAGTCATTTAGCAGACGCTCTTATCCAGAGCGACTTACAAATTGGTGCTTTCACCTTATGACATCCAGTGGAACAGTCACTTTACAATAGTGCATCTAAATCTTAAAGGGGGGGGGGGTGAGAAGGATTACTTATCCTATCCTAGGTATTCCTTAGTTGCCCTGGCTGTGTGTTTCGAGTTGTTGTCATGCTGGAAGACCCAGCCACGACCCATCTTCAATGCTCTTACTGAGGGAAGGAGGTTGTTGGCCAAGATCTCGCGATACATGGCCCCATCCATCCTCTCCTCAATATGGTGCAGTCGTCCTGTCCCCTTTGCAGAAAAGCATCCCCAAAGAATGATGTTTCCACCTCCATGCTTCATGGTTGGGATGATGTTCTTGGGGTTATACTCATCCTTCTTCTTCCTCCAAACACGGCGAGTGGAGTTTAGACCAAAAAGCTCTATTTTTGTCTCATCAGACCACATGACCTTCTCCCATTCCTCCTCTGGATCATCCAGATGGTCATTGGCAAACTTCAGAAGGGCCTGGACATGCGCTGGCTTTGAGCAGCGGGACCTTGCGTGCGCTGCAGGATTTTAATCCATGACGGCGTAGTGTGTTACTAATGGTTTTCTTTGAGACTGTGGTCCCATCTCTCTTCAGGTCATTGACCAGGTCCTGCCGTGTAGTTCTGGGCTGATCCCTCTCCTTCCACATGATCATTGATGCCCCACGAGGTGAGATCTTGCATGGAGCCCCAGACCGAGGGTGATTGACCATCATCTTGAATTTCTTCCATTTTCTAATAATTGCACCAACAGTTGTTGCCTTCTCACCAAGCTGCTTGCCTATTGTCCTGTAGCCCATCTCAGCCTTGTGCAGGTCTACAATTTTATCCCTGATGGCCTTACACAGCTCTCTGGTCTTGGCCATTGGGGAGAGGTTGGTGTCTGTTTGATTGAGTGTGTGGACAGGTGTCTTTTATACAGGTAACGAATTCAAACAGGTGCAGTTAATACAGGTAATGAGTGGAGAACAGGAGGGCTTCTTAATGAAAAACTAACAGGTCTGTGAGAGCCGGAATTCTTACTGATTTTAGGGTTCGCGTCCAGGCTAAGAAGGCAGGGAAATTCAGCAAGGATAATGGGAGGGAGAGAAAGTGTGAAAGAAAAGAGCAGGCTGGCTGATGTTGATGATCATACAGGTAACGAGTTCAAACAGGTGCAGTTAATACAGGTAATGAGTGGAGAACAAGAGGGCTTCTTAATGAAAAACTAACAGGTCTGTGAGAGCCGGAATTCCTGTAATAATGGGAGGGAGAGAGAAGTGGGAGTGAGAGAAAGTGTGAAAGAAAAGAGCAGGCTGGCTGATGTTGATGATCATACAGGTAACGAGTGGCCTATCTTCATGGATAGGCCACTGGTCAAAAATAGTGCACTATAAAGGGAATTGGGGTGCTGTTTGGGATGCAGGCTCCATGTCACCATGTCCTTTGGCTCTGTTCATGCCTGTCCCTGTTACAGCCTGTTTGTGTCAGGAGGACACACTTGCAGTCTAAACATACACACACACAATCTTTCTGTGTGTTTGTTTGTGTATTTGACGTGTGAGGCCAAAGCTGATGGTTACTCTTTTGACCCCTGGCTCTACTGTTGCTGAGCCCAAACGTGTGTGTGTGTGTGTGTGTGTGTGTGTGTGTGTGTGTGTGTGTGTGTGTGTGTGTGTGTGTGTGTGTGTGTGTGTGTGTGTGTGTGTGTGTGTGTGTGTGTGTGTGTGTGTGTGTGTGTGCGTGCGTGCCAGCGTGTCTGTGCATATGTATGTCATTGACTTGTTTCCTCTCCTTCTATATGTTTAGCCTGTTCAGGAATGTTGAGGTGTGTTGGCACCTACAGTACCCCTCTCTCTCTCACTCACTCTCTCTCTTCTTGCAGCACTACTTCCTGATCGTGTTTGGCCATGATGGACAGAAGCCTCTGGAGCTACGGACTGAGGAGGAGAATGAATGTGATGAATGGGTGGAGGCCATCCAACAGGCCAGGTACTGTGTGTGTTCGAGAGAGAGACAGAGAACCTCCTGAGAGAAGGGGAAGGGATGGTTGTGTGTTGCTGTGTCTGCATAACAACCAAGCCAGAGCCCAGTGGGTATACCTGTACATAGCCATGGGACTTGCCTGTTCTACATCTCTTATTCTTAACCCCCCCCCGCCTGCTTATCTCCGAACCCAGGTGCCTTCTCTCCCACTCAACCTTTTTCTTACTCCTCCCTCTCAACCTCTCTCTATCAGGCCTCCTTCCACTGTTTGTCTCATTGCTCTCCCTCTCTTCTCTCTCCCTTATTGCCACTGTGTCACAAAAATATAGTTTATTATACCTTTCCAGTCCTGTCAGATAGTGGTTTGGGGGCAGGGTCTATTCGGGATTGAGTATTTCTGTCCTCCGGGGTCCCTCGGTGACATCATCCCTGTGTGTCTGTCTCCTCAGCTACTCTGACATCATCATCGAGCGTGAGGTCTTGATGCAAAAGTACATCCACCTGGTCCAGATTGTGGAGACAGAGAAGGTGGCAGCCAACCAACTACGTACTCAATTGGAGGATCAGGATACAGAGATAGAGAGGCTCAAAGGAGAGGTGCTTGCAAGCACACTGGCACTCAAAACACACTACCTCTGTCTGTTCCTCTTTCTCTGTCTCTATCTCTTCTCTCTTTCTGTATTGTTTTGTATATGTATCTTTCCTTCTCTGCCCTCTCTTCATCTTTAACTCTGTCCTCTTTCTTCTCCAACTCCATCTCTCTTTCTCTCCATCTTTCATTATTCATCTTTCTCTCCTCCCCCTCTGTCATTGTCGAGCTGTCTCTCTCAGCCTTGATTTTAGACCACCACCTCTCATCTCCTTGGTGACGGCATATGAATTCGCTTTATTGACATTTTTGCTCTGACAAGTTGCAAACACATACACACTGTGATCAGTCTCCAGCCAGCGCCAGTCAATGAGTGATGCAAAGAGGAACATACACGTTTGTGTAGAGTTAACTTCTCGCTAAGCTGAGGGAAAGGTGCTTAGCGGTTCATTTGGGGGTGATAAATGCAGCGTTAATAATGCAGCACACACACACACACACACACTGTGAAATTATGTTGGCTAGTGATAATTAGATGAACAGTCCTAGTTGTTCCTGGAGTAAACAGTCAGTGAGACCTGGATGGATGAGATCGATGTCAGACAGTTGGTAGAAGGAAATTAAAACTACAGTGTGTGTGTGCGCGCGTGTGTGAGTCCAACATTGTGCAGTGATTTGATTTGAGAAACTGGATCTTGAGTTCCCACTGAGCGTTTTACTGAGTTTAGTGTTTGGTAATCATGAATCTACAGGGTCCAACCTAACGCTAGTTTTAAATTAGGTCGACCGATTATGATTTTTCAATACCGATACCTATTATTGGAGGGCCAAAAAAAGCCGATACCGATTAATCGGACGAATTTTATATAGATATTTGTAATAATGACAATTACAACAATACTGAATGAACACTTATTTTAACTTAATATAATACATCAATAAAATCAATTTAGTCTACAATAAATAATTTGGTTAAAATAATGCAAAAACAAAGTGTTGAAGAAGAAAGTAAAAGTGCAATATTTGCCATGTAAAAAAGATCATGTTTAAGTTCCTTGCTCAGAACATGTGAACATATGAAAGTTGGTGGTTCCTTTTAACATGAGTCTTCAATATTCCCAGGTAAGAAGTTTTAGGTTGTAGTTATTATAGGAATTGTAGGACTATTTCTCTCTATACCATTTGTATTTCATATACCTTTGACTATTGGATGTTCTTATAGGCACTATAGTATTGCCAGCCTAATCTCGGGAATTGATAGGCTTGAAGTCATAAACAGCGCAATGTTTGAAGCACAGCGACGAGCTGCTGGCAAATGCAGGAAAGTGCTGTTAGAATGAATGCTTACGAGCCTGCTGCTGCTTACCACCGCTCAGTCAGACTGCTCTATTAAATATCAAATCATAGACGTATAATAACACACAGAAATACGAACCTTAGGTCATTAATATGGTCAAATCCGGAAACCACCATTTAGAACACAAAACGTTTATTCTTTCAGTGAAATACGGAACCGTAACCTATCTAACGGGTGGCATCCCTAAGTCTAAATATTGCTGTTACATTGCACAACCTTCAATTGTATGTCATAATTATGTACAATTCTGGCAAATTAATTATGGTCTTTGTTAGGAAGAAATGGTCTTTACACAGTTTGCAACGAGTCAGGCAGCCCAAAATGCTGCATATACCCTGACTCTGCTTGCACAGAACGCAAGAGAAGTGACACAATTTCCAGAGGTAAAATAAATGTATGTTAGCAGGCAATATTAACTAAATATGCAGGATTAAAATATATACTTGTGTATTGATTTTAAGAAAGGCATTGATGTTGATGGTTTAGGTAGACATTGGTGCAATGACAGTGCTTTTTTCGCGAATGCGCTTGTTAAATCATCACCCGTTTGACGAAGTAGGCTGTGATTCGATGATAAATTAACAGGCACCGCATCGATTATATGCAACGCAGGACAAGCTAGATAAACTAGTAATATCATCAACCATGTGTAGTTAACTAGGGATTATGTTAAGATTGATTGTTTTTTATAAGATAAGTTTAATGCTAGTTAGCAACTTAACTTGGCTCCTTGTTGCACTCACGTAACAGGTAGTCAGCTTGCCACGCAGTCTCCTCATGGAGTGCATTGTAATCGGCCGTAATCGGTGTCCAAAAATGCCGACTACCGATTTATGAAAAATTTTAATCGGCCCTAATCTGTCGACCTCTAGTTTTAATATTAACAGCTGTTACAAATGCTTATAGCTTTCCTTATAACACTGCCTGTATGTAAAATACATGTACTGACTTTGATAGAAGGCAACATTCAAACAGCATTGGCTGGTTACAAAGCTCACAGGACAGGTCCAGGAGAGGAACACCCAATCATGACCTCTGCTAAGCGTGGTATTGCAGTTTGGTATTGTAGTTGTGCCTTGTAACGTTGCTCAACGTGACCGTGTTTTTTATTTTATTGTCATACTTCATGTCATGCTTGTGAACAGATAAAAGACCGTTACAAAGCCGAATCCATGCTTTTTGAGACTGGTCCAACTTTCTTTGGCTGACTGCATGGTTTTTATGTTGCATATTAATGCTGATTGACTGATTTCTATCAGCCATGTGTCACGCCCTGACCATAGTGAGCCTTTGTTTTTCTATGGTATAGTAGGTCAGGGTGTGACTGGCGTGTTTTCTAGTTATTATTTTCTATGTAAGGTTCTAGTTTAGTTTTTCTATGTGGGTGTTTGGTATGATTCCCAATTAGAGGCAGCTGGCTATCGTTGTCTCTAATTGGGGATCATATTTAAGTAGCATTTTTTCCACCTGTGTTTTATGGGATATTGTATATGGGATATTGTTTTGAGTGTATGTTACACCTCTTTGTTACGGTTCGTTGTTTGTTTCGTTCTTTTGTTGTTTTGTGCGTTTCTAATAAATAATATGTGGAAACCATATCGCGCTGCAGCTTGGTCCGATAATTATTCCGACGACCGTGACACCATGTTAGGTTAGCATGTAAAGAAAAAGCAGAGCCTCACGTCTGGAACTCATCGACCACTGATATTATGGAGCTGTGCAACCTATCAACCCTTTGCCATTGGTTGAGAGTGTGGCTGAAGGACAATCAGACATGTATGCACAATGTTTAAACAAATGTACCATTTTTATGATGCCATTTTAAGTGCTTTTATATACCTGCCCAGGGACTACAATTGAAAAATAGCTAGCTGGAAAATCTGCCACATTTACAGAAATGCTAATTGATGTGCACTGTCCCTGTCAAATAAATGTAATAAATGAAACATTTAATGAAATGATTTCCCACAGTCAGTGAGGTAGAGTGTGTAAAGGCTTTGTGAGAGTCCTGTGGGATACTGCTGCTGTATCGCTGAGCTAAACCATGATTTGCTTAGGCAGATAACCCACAGTTACGTGTGTGTGTGTGTGGCAGGAGATTGTCCGTGAAGAGGAAATCTGATGCTTATCTAACGTGGAAACACTCACAGCCTGACACACACACACACACACAAACCTGAAATAGCGCCACATTCCATAGAATTGTATATCAATGGATTGCCATTTAATGTGACTATTATAGCCATAATCAAAGCTATTTACACTATTTACAAACTGAAATCCATGAGCATACAAAATATGAATACAATACACACAAAAGTAAAGAACATACAATTAAACAAAATCAGGAAGCCAGAATGGTTAAGCAATGTCAGGAAGTTGGCATGGGAGCTGAAGCAGCTTCTTTTGGTAGCATCGAGTGGTGGGAGGCAGAATCACGGTCACAGAGATGGAGCATCATGACGGTCACAGCCAGGGGGGAATAGTTGGTCAGAAGACAGTTCCGTAGCAATTCAGGTGCGCACATTGCCCGTCGACAACGTCCTCACAGCCATCCACATCCATCCCGTAGCATAGCCACTTGACTTTGTAGGTAGAATGACCGCGAGCTACTCCTTCACTGCATCCGCTTGGGTGAATCCCCCTGCAGCCGCTAGTGCCTGAAAGCTCACCACTCATCAGTAGATTAGAGTAGAATAGTACAGGCCTCTTATTAGCCCACCTCTGCCATCTCCTGCCTTTAAATTTGGACTTCTCCTCAACTAAAAGCCCCAGCATTTCAAATCAAAACACTATATGCTGTGTTTACACATGAGCCTAATTCAGATTTTTTGCTCATATCCAATCTTTTTGTCTGACTGTCCACGCTCAGTTTTACATGTATCCCATATCATTTTGTGCATTCACACTGATGTAGCCTCTGAAATAGCATGCAGACATCCTATCACTGTTCCTTTAAATTTTGTGGCGGTTGTTGTGGTAACGGCTGGTTACATGCAACAACAAAAAGGATTGCATAATGGAGAATCGGAATTGTATCAGAATTGAGAACCATATACATATATGGTATAAATCAAAACTCAAAAGATCAGATTCCAGTTGTTTGCTTTGCTGTTTAAACATTGGGAAAACGTTCAGATATGTTTCAATATGCCAATTAATAGTCTCAGTATATGTCTTCAAAACCCGCACCTAGGGGCTTGGGTTTTGCTAAATGGTGGTGGATTGGTGTAATCCCATGACGCCAGATCCGAAGGGTGTGTGTTCAGTCCCAGCGGTGGACATGAATGCCTAAACTTGTTTTAACTCTATCAAAAACAGGGAGAAGAGGGGGAGCCCTGGTGAGATTAGGGCGAGATTAGGGCTCTTTCAGCGTGGCACTGTCATAGGATGCAACCTTTCCAACAAGTCAGTTAGGTTATATTTCTGCCCTGCTAGAGCTGCCAACTGTAAGTGCTCTTATTGTGAAGTGGAAACATCTAGGAGCAACAACGGCTCAGCCGCAAAGTGGTAGGCCATACAAGCTCACAGAATGGGACTGCTGAATGCTGAAGGGCGTAGCGTGTAGCAATTGTAGGTCCTCGGTTGCAACACTCACTACGAAGTTCCAAACTGCTTCTGGAAGCAACGTCAGCACAAGAACTGTTAATCGGGAGCTTCATGAAATTGATTTACATGGCCAAGCAGCTGCACACAAGTCTAAGATCACCATTCACAGTGAATCAAGCTTCACTATCTGGCAGTCTGATGGACAAATCTGGGTTTGGCTGATGCCAGGAAAACGCTACCTGCTAAAAAAATGCATAGTGCCAACTGTAAAGTTTTGTAGAGGAAGAATAATGGTCTAGGGCTGTTTTTCATGTTTCGGGCTAGGCCCCTTAGTTCCAGTGAAGGGAAATCTTAACGCTAAAGCATACAATGACATTGTAAACGATTCTGTGCTTCCAACTTTGTGGCAAACGTTTGGGGAAGGCCCTTTCCTGTTTCAGCATGACAATGCTCCTGTGCACAAATCGACCTCACTAATGCTCTTATGGCTGAAAGGATGCAAGTCCCCGCAGCAATTTTCCAACATCAAGTGGAAAGCCTTCCCAGATGCGTGGAGGCTGTTAAAGCGGCACATGGGGACAAACTCCATATTAGTGCCCATGATTTTGGAATGAGATATTCGATGAGCAGTTCTCCACATGCTTTTGGTCATGTAGTGTATATTCCATGTCAGGACAAGGAAAACAACATGCTGGCACTTCACAAACTATACAAGGCTATAAAGAAGTTGGAGACCATGCACCTGGAGGCTGCTTTCCGTGTTGTTAGTGATTTTAATTCTACGTCATTAAGACACATAATGGCCAACTTCCAGCAACACGTCTCTTTCGCCACTAGGGGAGATAAAGTCCTAGCCCACAATTACTCTACCCACAAGCAAACATTCCATACTCTCCCACATACCCCCTTCGGCAAATCAGATCATGACTCTATACTCCTGCTTTCTGTATACAAGCAGAAGCTCAAACAGGAAGTACCCGTGAGGCGCTCCGTTGAGAAATGGTCCTCCGAATCAGAGGCTATGCTACAAGACTGCTTTGCAGGCGCTGACTGGAATATGTTCCGGGACTCCGCCGATAGCATCGACAAGCTAACCACCTCAGTCACCGGCTTCATTAGGAAATACTTTGACGATGTCTCCACAGTGATGTCTCCACAGCCCTGGATTAACACGGAGGTTGGTGTTAAGCTAAAGGACAGGGCTACCACACACAGAGCTATCGCAGCTAACCCTGAGGCTACGGTTGAGGACACAAACTAGTATGAGTAGTCCCATTACGACCTCTGCAGATCCGTCAAACACGCAAAAGGACAATTATAGGAATAAGGTGGAATCCTATTACACAGGCTCCGCCCCACACCACATGTGGCAAGGGCTACAGTCCATTACGGATTGCAAAGGAAGACCCAGACGTTATCTGTCCAATGATGTCTCTACCAGACAAAATCAATGCATTTTTGGCATGCTTCAACAAAAACCACACTTTCCAAGGACGACGCAAGGTCAGCACTCGTATGGCCGCGGGGTCGGATGGTATTGTATGGTATGGATGGTTGGTATTGATGGATGGTATTCCAGGGCGCGTTCTCGGAGGATGCGCAGAACAGCTGGCAGGCATATTCTCGGTCATTTCCAACCTCTCCTTGTCCCAGTTTGTTTATCCCCACAAGCTGACCACCATCATTCCTTTTCCCAAGAACTCTAAGGCTATCTGCCCCATTGACTACAGCCATGTAGCACTCATATCTGTAATCATGAAGTGCTTTGAAAGGCTGGTTATGGCACATATCAACACCATCATCCCAGACACCCTAGATCCACTTCGATTTGCATACCGCCCCAACAGATCCATAGATGACGCAATCTTAATTGCACTCCACACTGCAGAAAATAGCTTCTGGATATCAGGACAGCGATCACTCACCTCGGATTAGACAACAAGCAGGACTCACACGATATTCTCCAAACACCCGGCAGGGCCGACATCCCAGTTATTCGCAAGAAGAAGCGACGCAGGTACAGAGGACAAAGAGCCGGATGCCTCTTCAAGACCCGCAGAAGGCGAGTAGGGATGCTGCCGTTACCGTCAATACTACTCGCCAACATGCAATCATTGGACAAGAGCATCAGCTGTTCCGGACGACTGTGTGATCACGGTCTCCGTAGCCGACATGAGTAAGACCTTTAAACAGGTCAACATTCACAAGGCTGCGGGGCCAGACGGATTACCAGGACGTGTACTCCGGGAATCTGCTGACCAACTGGCAGGTGTCTTCACAGACATTTTCAACATGTCCCTGATTGAGTCTGTAATACCAGCATGTTTCAAGCAAACCACCATAGTCCCTGTGCCCAAGAACACAAAGGCAACCTGCCTAAATGACTACAGACCAGTAGCACTCATATTCGTAGCCATGAAGTGCTTTGAAAGGCTGGTAATGGATCACATCAACACCATTATCCCAGAAACCCTAGACCCACTCCAATTTGCATACCACACAAACAGATCCACAGATGATGCAATCTCTATTGCACTCCACACTGCCCTTTCCCACCTGGACAAAAGGAACACGTATGTGAGAATGCTATTCATTGACTACAGCTCAGAGTTCAACACTATAGTACCCTCAAAGCTCATCACTAAGCTAAGGAACCTGTGACTAAACACCTCTCTTTGCAACTGGATCCTGGACTTCCTGACGGGCCGCGCTCAGGTGGTGAGGGTAGGTAGCAACACATCTGCCACGCTGATCCTCAACACTGGAGCTCCCCAGGGGTGCGTGCTCAGTCCCCTCCTGTACTCTCTGTTCACCCACGGCTGCATGGCCAGGCACGACTCCAACACCATCATTAAGTTTGCCGATGACACAACAGTGCTAGGCCTGATCACCGACAATGATGAGACAGCCTATAGGGAGGAGGTCAGAGACCTGGCCGGGTGGTGCCAGAATAACAACCTATCCCTCAACGTAACCAAGACAAAGGAGATGATTGTGGACTACAGCAAAAGGAGCACAGAGCACACCCCCATTCTCATCGATGGGCTGTAGTGAAGCAGGTTGAGAGCTTCAAGTTCCTTGGTATCCATATCAACAACAAACTAGAATGGTCCAAACACACCAAGACAGTCGTGAAGAGGACACGACAAAGCCTATTCCCCCTCAGGAGGTTGAAATATTTAGCACAGGCCCTCAAATCCTCAAAAGGTTCTACAGCTGCACCATTGAGAGCATCTTGATTGGCTACATCACTGCTTGGTATGGCAACTGCACAGCCCTTGATCGCATGACTCTACATAGGGTGGTGTGGATGACCCAGTACATCACTGGGGCCAAGTTCCTTGTCATCCAGGAACTCTATATCAGGCGGTGTGAAACAAAGGCCCGGAAAATTGTTAGACTCCAGCCACCCAAGACTATTCTCTCTGCTTCTGCACAGCAAGCGGTACCGGAGCAACAAAGTTGACACCAACAGGCTCATGAACAGCTTCTATCCCCAAGCCATAAGACTGCTAAATAGCTAACAAAATGGCTTCATGGACTATGTGCATTGACCCTTCTATTTCATTTGAATAATCGCTCTGACTTTATGCACACACACACACACACACACACACACACACACACACACACACACACACACACACACACACACACACACACACACACACACACACACACACACACACACACACACACACACACACACACACACACACACATTCATACGGACTCTATGCACACACTAACATACAATCATCATATACGCTGCTGCTGCTACTCTGTTTATTATATATCCTGATGCCTTGTCACATTATGCCCATACATAGCTAATCCTACCACTCCAGTATCCCTGAACATTGTAAATATGGTATTGGCATTGACCCTGGAACTGACCGTTTATATAGTTTACATACTTTCTTGTGTACTTCTTATTTCTCGTGTGTTTTGTTCTGCTTGACTTTTTTGTAGTTCATTTTAATTTTTGTATAGTACTACTGATATTGAATACTGCATTGTGGGGAAAAGATCAAATGAACTCGCCCACTGGAACGTCTTCCCCAGACAAGGCGCGTGGTTTGTGCTTGCCCTTGCTCGGGAAATAGCTACCATAGTGAAAATGGGCTTTCATAAAGTTGTTCAACAATCTTGGGCAAATTGCCAAGATTTATATTACCTCCGACTAGTTTATATTTAGGCTGTCAACCGTCAAAAACCTGAGACTGGTGTGTTGTTGGTAAGTTGCTAAGTTTTGTTTATAGCTAGCTACATGCCATTATTTGACAGGCTGTTCCACTATGATACTGTGATGTAACTAGCTAAATACATAGCCTCTCCCTAACCTGTAATGTGAAAGGAAGATTTGCATAGCTAACGTTGCACCTGAAGGTTTCATCCCTGCTAGCTAACGTTACTTGCAAACCTGACTGCATGTTTGATGCATGTTGCCAGATTGCTTTCAATAATGTTTCAACTCAAACTGGCTAGCTAGATCCCTTCTAAATAATCAACCATATTAGCTAGCTAGCATTTGAGGGCTTCAGCTAACCCCCCAAAAAGTTGCCAATAAGCAACAACAATATTTAATATTTTCTAGGGCAAAAATAATGATGACAGATAAGGAAGCAATGGCCAGACACCAGTCACGTTTCAGAGTAATGGAGGACATAACCACCATTGATAATGTAATCAGTGCTGTGTCTTGTATGTTGTAAGGAGGTGCCCCCCATCCATGGTGCCACAATGGACAACTCCTGGGCAAGGGTGAGTAATGCCAACCAGTCAGTGACATGCTGGTGTAACCGGTGCAGCACCGCTGTAACTCTGCGCTGTGTGTGGTTGATTGAGACTATAGACGTGGACTTTGGAGTTCAGGTAGTTTTAATTAAGCAGAACTCACTCTCTGCATCCTGCATCTGCATCCAAAAGGAAATAAAACATTTGTAGAGCACATATGTTCTGAGAATCGTCACCTCTTTCTCTCATAGTGCATCAAAATGATTACACAAATTAGTACAGCCTCTCCTTATTATACATAACATATTTGACATAGATAAAACCACATACCTGCATCCAAAAGGAAATAAAACATTTGTAGAGCCACATATGTTCTGCAAATCGTTGCCTCTTTCTACAACAGATGCACAATAGGAGGGACTGGGATCATTCAAGGAGCTAGCCATCGTTCACACATACAATAGCCTGCTAATACCTTAGTTAGCTATAAACCACATGTTGAATTCAGAATGTTGATATCATCCTAAAAAGTACAATTACAAGTGCATCTTAACAATACCATCCACGTATGAGTAACCTCTAAATAACCTCTAAATATTACATTACATTACATTTAAGTCATTTAGCAGACGCTCAAATATACAACATTATCCATGAACAAAACACTGTGTGTATGACTTTGAGCTTAAAATAATCAAACTTTTCTGAATACGACAGAAAAAGCGTGGCTACCTCTCATAGTGCATCAAAATGATTCCCAACTCCCAGAATGCAGGCATGCACAATAACAAATCAACATGACATGTTAATATATGAACCTGGTGAAATTCACACAGTACTTTAACAACTGTTCCACTGGCATTGAATTAGCTGTGAATCCTCATCTCTGATTGGCTATGTTCAACTGTGTATTTACTGTTGTTTTCCATGACTGTATGGTGAGTCTTTCTCTCTCTCCCTCTCCCTCCCTCTCTGTCTCTGTGATAGGAGCTGGGTCGGATCCGTATGTCAGGCTCCTTCATGACCGGTATCTGTGACGAGGGGCCTGGAGCTGATCTACTGACACTGGCAAACACCTCAAAAGGTGATTACTAATAAGATAGTACATCACAAGTGTTTAGTAATATTAGAATCACCTTTATTTGCCAAATTCATTTGCATGTACAGGAATTTGACTCTGTGAAATAGTGCTGCCACAATAAACATAATTTACAGACAGACAAACTGAATATACGGACAAGAAAACACCACCATTTGTCACTCATCAACTCTACTTTGTTTTTCTACAGATGGAGGATGATAAGCTTTGGTCATGGAGTCCTCTGACTGAAAGACAGGTTTATACTGATGTCTGAATTGGGAAATACCTTGTACTCCGCATTAAAATTATACAAGACACATCTATGACTTTTTATTGTCTTTTTGTTATTATTGATTTGAATGGTACTATCGATGGGGGGGGGGGAGATATGGGACACCATACAGGAAGGTATGATGACTGACATGTTTGGCAAGGTAGGTCCAGGGCCACCAGACACAATGTTGATAGGTACAGTATTTGTATCGGTTGTGAATGACAAAAGATGAAAGGCAAGTATAATATTTGCACATTGTTATATTAGCAGAACACTGCTTCAGCAGGATTGTGTAGGAGGTTTATTATACAGTATATACATGGGACTGTATAGTCAGTATGAGAAGAGTGCCATCCTCCTGCATCTCACATTTGCCTGGAGTTATTGAACTCTGCCTGCTGGACCCATGAGGCAAACTCTGTCATATCCACTCCACCCCTTCTGCCACCTGACTGCACATGTCCATAAACTGTAATGCATTACATAGAGGAAAGGGACCTCACTGGGGACTTGACAGATTCTTAACCATTGAACTGTGTAAGACAGCCAAATCCTTCCATTTCTGCAAATAGACCAAAGAAATGCCTTTCTAGTTCTGCAAAACTAGCCAATTACAGAAATTGTGTTGTAGGACAGCTGAGCTGACTAAAGACCGGAATGTGATGAAACGTTGAAACTAAGTTGCAAGCTACTTTCGTAGCAAGGTGATGTAGAACGAGTGTCTTTGTGAAACACATTCCAAACACTGGCTCTTGCTATCTTGTAATAACTGATTTAAATCAGCTAGATAGCTGCAGCTGGCTATCCAATCACCAAGCGATGCTAGCTAGCTGCTGTTTGCTTGGCTAAACACAACACTGAATTAGCTGACCACCTGGGGATGGCGAGGCAGTCAGACCGGAAGAAGTCCTCAATTTCAAAAACTTTGTTCTCTCCATAGCAAAGCTATCTTAGCTTACATCACTGTACTCACTACTTGAATGGCAAAGACATAACCAATGAACACCCACATCAAACCACACCCAAGACAACTATTATTTGCCTTCAGTCATGGCCGCTAGCATTTCTTAATGAGCATTGATGAAAAAAAGGAGCCTAATCAGGAAGTGCAGTCTTCAGTTGTGTTTACTGTGTTTTCATTCTCCCTCAGATCGTTGCCCTGAACAAAACCAATGAGAGAATGTGGCCTTACCATGTAAACCAAGAGGATGAAGATCCAGACATAAAAAAGATTAAGAAGGTATGTGCATGCATGCCCGTGTGTGTGTGTGTGTAATCTGCGTACGTGGGGATGTGCCTAAGTGTGTGTGTATGTATTCCACGCATTGTTAGATTCCGGTTAGTTGAGGTGGTATAGTGTAACGACCCTGGGTTATTATCGCCGTTCGTATTATTACCTGCCGTTCGAGCATGCTTTTGCGGCACAGTCGATAGGGTCGAGGGTTCGAGACCTGCTCCCTGCTGTTTCTTTACATTGGTGTCAGTAGTAAAAACCAGCTAGCTAGCTGACTTCTGTGGCTAGCTACTGTAGGTGAGAACGGGGTTGAAAATGCTTTGAGGGAATCTGAAAGGTGGAGGTAGGGGACGATTATGGCCAAGGAGGTGCGTGTGCATGGACGTCGGGGGATCTGGCTGAGGAGATCGCCAGGGCTTCGGAGCCCAGAGGCCGCTTGAGGGAGGACGTTAGAGTGATGGCGGCAGAAGCGGGCATGAGTGCCTCGTCGACTGTGCTTCGCGCGGATTCTGGTGGGCGGACCGAAGGGGTGACGAGGAATCTGGGGCTCAGGATGTAAACAAACATGGCTGCGCCCAGTTCCCGGCTGCGTCCGTATCTGTTAAGACCTCGAAGTATTCCGGTAAGGCGGATTGGGAAGCTTTTCATGCTCAGTTTGAACTGTTAGCTCATTTAGAGGGTGGTCGGATGAAAAAAGGACACTGTAGTTGGCTTTATGCCTCACGGATGATGCTCTGGCCTGTTTGATATTGATTAGCCCCGAGGACAGACATGATTATGGTGCTTTAGTGGGAGCACTGAGGAAGATCTATGGACAGTGTGTTCAGCCCGGGCTGCTGCGCTCCGAACTGAGTAATAGACGCAGGCAGGCTGGAGAGCCTCTACGGGTGCGAGCTAATGTCATTGAGATCCTCACATGCCCCCCTCTGTGCAGAGTGAGCTAGCACGGGACCAGTTCATATGGGCGCTCTCTCCTACGGAGCTGAGCATACAGATCCAGCTGGCTCATCCTGAGTCATTGCAGATAGCCTTGGAAATGGCTTTAGCGAGGGAGCTGGTGTGGGCTGGGGCTTCAGCTGGGGCTTTGGTGGGGGTGCAGGGAGACAGACCCTCTGTGCGGGCTGTGGCGCAGAGTTGCCCAGAGCCGAAAATGCCTGCATGGGTGGCTGAAATGACAGAACTCATTCGTGCTGTGTCGCTACAGGCGACACGAAACACACACCCTGGTCCCAGGGTCTGCTGGGGTTGTAGCCAGCCAGGCCATCTACGCCTGGATTGCCCCCTGTCCCCCAGAGCTCAGGGAAACGGCTTGGGGTCCGCATAGACCGGGTAGTGCAGACCCCTGGCTTTCTTTCCCAACCACCATCATCTTCAGGAGGAACCCACCGGCACAGATGGGGAAGCAAGGCTCCACCTCCCCCAGAAGCAGACGAGGACAAGCGGCTGAAGCCTGTTGTTGTGGTGGGCCGGACCTGTGTTGGGGGACTTTTGTCATGTCCCTGTCACTGTGGAGGGGGTGCCCTGCTCTGCCAAGGTGGACACTGGGTCCACAGTAACTCTGGTGAGGCCGGATATTGTGCAAGGTTGGACTCAGTGTGAGCCCACAACTGTGCAGCTCCGCACAGTCACAGGTGAGCTGGCACCCATGAAAGGGAAGGGATTAATGACTCTGACAGTAGGGGGCAGGTCTGTGCGTCATCCTGTGTGGGTGGCGGCTGTGCAGGACCCTTGTTTCCTGGGGTTGGACTTTCTTAGGTGCACAGGCTGCCAGTTAGACCTAAATGGGGGTACGCCGAGCTTCCAGGGAGGGCCGGCAGTCACCATGTCCCCCCCCTCCCCCAATGTCACATTCACTCAACCCAACAAACCCTTTACTCCAATAGTTAAAGCAGCAGAGACTCATGGCTGCCCCCCCCCGCCCCACATCTGTTTGTTACATTCCCCCAGCTACCTCCACGACACATCTCTCCGCAAGTCCGGGCCGTGCCCCCAGCCCAGCTACCCCAGATGGGAGAAGAGAGGACACTGTCTGCAGTGAGTGAGATATGGGGGAGGAACTGTGTTGGTCTTGACCCTGAGCAGCAGGAACGGTTGTGGCAGTTGCTGTTTGAATTCAGAGACAGCTTTGCGCTGAGTGAGGAAGAGGTGGGTCAGACTCATCTGGTGCAGCATGAGATCAACACAGGTGATGCTCGAACTTTTAAGATGCGTCCCCGCCGTATTCCGCTGGCACGCCAGTAGGCGGCAGACAAGGCTGTGGTGTGCTACAGCGGGCAGAGGAGAGGTGGCAGGTGGTGGTCCCAAAAGCACTGTGGGAAGCTGTGCTCCAGGGTATTCATGGGGGGGTGGGGACTGGACACTTTGGGGTCACAAAAACGAAGCGAGCACAGTAGTTTAGTTCGTCCGGTAGGCTCATGTCACTGGGCAGCTCTCGGCTGTGCTTGCCTTTGTAGTCTGTAATGGTTTGCAGGCCCTGCCACATTAATCGAATGTCAGAGCCGGTTTAGTAGGATCCAGCCTTAATCCTGCATTGACACGTTGCTTGTTTGATGGTTCGTCTGACGGCATAGTGGGATTTCTTATATGCTTCCGGGTTAGAGTCCCGTTTGCTTGAAAGCGGCAGCTCTAGCCTTTAGCTCAGTGCGGATGCTGCCTGTAATCCATGGTTTCTGGTTGGGGTATGTATGTACGGTCACTGTGGGGACGACGTCATTCGATGCACTTATTGATGAAGCCAATGACAGATGTGGTGTACTCCTCATTGCCATTGGAGGAATCCCGTAATGTATTCCAGTCTGTGCTAGCAAAACAGTCCTGTAGCTTAGCATCTGCTTCATTTGACCACTTTTTTATTGATCTAGTCACTGGTGCTTCCTACTTTAATTATTGCTTGTAAGCCGGAATCAGGAGGATAGAATTATGGTCAGATATGCAAAATGGAGGGCGAGTGAGAGCTTTGTATGCATCTCTGTGTGTGGAGTATAGGTGGTCCGGAGTTCTTTTTCCTCTGGTTGCACATTTAACATTTTGATAGAAGTTAGGTAAAACTGATTTAAGTTTCCCTGCATTAAAGTCCCCGCTACTAGGAGCTGCGCCTCTGGGTGAGCATTTTCTTGTTTGCTTATGATAGAATTGAATGAGCTGTATTCCATCTTAGTGCCAGCCTCTGACTGTGGTGGTATGTAATGTAAACCGTGACAAATAATATATTTGAAAACTCTCTTGGTAGGTAATGTGGTCTGCAGTTTATCATGAAGAACTCAACCTCAGAGACTTCCTTAGATATCATGCACCAGCTGTTGTTTACAAAAATGCATAGACCGCCACCCCTTGTCTTACCAGACGCCGCTGTTCTATCCTGCCGGTAGATCGTATAACCAGCCTGTCACGCCTTGGTCATTGTATCTTGTGTTTTTGTTATATGTTTGGGTAGGCCAGGGTGTGACATGGGTTTATATGTTGTATTTCGTATTGGGGTTTGTATTAATTGGGAGTGTGTATTATTAGGGGTGTGTCTAGTTAGGCTTGGCTGCCTGAGGCGATTCCTAATTGGAGTCAGCTGATTCTCATTGTCTCGGATTGGGAACCGTATTTAGGTAGCCTGAGTGCGCGTTGTATTTCGTGGGTGATTGTACCTGTCTTAGTGTTAGTCACCAGATAGGCTGTATTAGTTTCACTCGTTTGTTGTTTTTGTATTTTCAGTTATTTCATGTACCGCATTATTCTTCATTAAAAGTCATGAGTAACCTACACGCTGCATTTCGGTCTGACTCTCTACAAACAACAGACGAAGTTCATTACACAGCCTAGCTGTATGTTCATATTGTCGTCGTTCAGCCACGACTCCATGAAGCATAATGTTACAGTTTTTAATGTCCTGTTGGTAGTTTAATCGTCCCAATAATTTGTTAATTTTATTGTCCAAAGATTGTATGTTTGCGAGCAGAATTGAGGGGAGTGGGGGTTTGTTCGATCGCCTCCTACTCCTCAGAAGGCAGCCTGCTCTCCGGCCTCTATTTCGCCGCCTCCTTCTTGCGCAGATCACAGGGGTCGGGGCCTGTTCCTGAGGGAGCCACAAGAAGAAAAATATTATGCTCGTCCGTTGTGAGTAATCGCAGTCCTGATGTCTAGAAGTTATTTTTGGTCATAAGAGATGGTAGCGGCAACATTATGTACAAAATTAGTTTTAAAAATAAGTTACAAACAAAGCAGATAAACAAACAAAAAAACAAATCGGTTGGAGGCATGTAAAACGTCTGCCTTCTGCTCCAGCGCCATTTTTATTTTTTTTAGACTTGATTAGACTTGCTCTTATCTCGGATACCCAGAACTAAAACCTTGCATAATTGCATCAGATGCTCCAATCAGTTCTGGGGGCGAAAAAAAAGAAGAAAAAAAAATATATAGAAAATATACTAGAGTGAGGAGTTGAAACAGGACGGTAGCACCATCCCCTGTATTTGCAAGTTACGGCAAGTCTCTGGGCCAATATCCCCTCCCCTTTTAAAATTGAAAGATGCGAAATTGTGATTTGTCCAAATGATCAGTGATAAAAATCTGCGCACTGGAACATAGTTCCTCTTTAGTTGTCAAATCCCACAGTCTGTTGATAAACCTTACGCTACCAGTAATGTTATGTGCGTCTGTCCACGAGAGATTAGACCTGCTCTCACAGCATGGCTTTGCGGTTTTGTGACCGGCCACAAACAACAGGTACGCTACCCTAGACAGCCTTTCAGACTAGCAGGAGCTGACAGAAGGCGTAGCTCAAGGAACTCTTCTGGACCTTCTCATCTTCTTAGCAGACATCGCAAGCTGGGATGTTGGCAGTAGCTGGAAATATGTTGATGATCTCAATCTCATCCACACATGTACAACATGAAACATCAGCACACCACAGCAGGCCCTGAACAACTTTGACACGTGGGTTTTGGGCAAGCAGAATGTCACTGAACCCACCTGTCCCATGCCCTCTCCAGATGGGCCAGGAGCTCAAGTGTGTGACGCTATTAAGATCTTAGGGGTAATTGTACAAAATGACTTACAATGGGGTGGGCAGGTTGATACTATGTTAATCCTTCACCACCTGAAAAGACCTGGTGAGCATTTACACTGGCTACATATGCCACACCATGGAATATGCCCCTCCTCCTTGGAGCGGCATATTCAGAAGAGAGCATGCCAAAAGAGAGCATGCCGCATTCATCCTAGGAGGATACACAAGTTACACTGAGGCACTACACACCCTCTCCTTAACCCAGATTCATGAAAAAAGGACACAGCGCTGCACTAACTTGGCCAACACCAACTGAAATATTACTGAAACATTACATTTAGAGTGGGGCAAAAAAGCATTTTGTCAGCCACCAATTGTGCATGTTCTTCCACTTAAAAAGATGAAAGAGGTCGGTAATTTTCATCATCGGTACACTTCAACTATGACAGACAAAATGAGAAAAAAAAATCCAGAAAATCACATTGTATGATTTTTAATACATTTATTTGCAAATTATGGTGGAAAATAAGTATTTGGTCACCTACAAACAAGCAAGATTCCTGGCTCTCACAGACCTTCTTTAAGAGGCTCCTCTGTCCTCCACTCGTTACTTGTATTAATGGCACCTGTTTGAACTTATCAGTATAAAAGACACCTGTCCACAACGTCAAACAGGCACACTCCAAACTCCACTATGGCCAAGACTAAAGAGCTGTCAAAGGACACCAGAAAAAAAATGTAGACCTGCACCAGGCTGGGAAGACTGAATCTGCAATAGGTAAGCAGCTTGGTTTGAAGAAATCAACTGTGGGAGCAATTATTAGGAAATGGAAGACATACAAGACCACTGATAATCTCCCTCGATCTGGGGCTCCACGCAAGATCTCACCCCGTGGATTCAAAATGATCACAAGAACGGTGAGCAAAAATCCCAGAACCACACGGGGGGACCTAGTGAATGACCTGCAGAGAGCTGGGACCAAAGTAACAAAGCCTACAATCAGTAACACACTACGCCGCCAGGGACTCAAATCCTGCAGTGCCAGACGTGTCCCCCTGCTTAAGCCAGTACATGTCCAGGCCCGTCTGAAGTTTGCTAGAGAGCATTTGGATGATCCAGAAGAAGATTGGGAGAATGTCATATGGTCAGATGAAACCAAAATATAACTTTTTGGTAAAAACTCAACTCGTCGTGTTTGGAGGACAAAGAATGCTGAGTTGCATCCAAAGAACACCATACCTAGTCTTGAGTCTTCTTGGGTGTGATGCTACAAGCTTGGCACACCAGTATTTGGGGATCTTCTCCCATTATTCTGTGCAGATCCTCTCAAGCTGTCAGGTTGGATGGTGAGTGTCGTTGCACAGCTGTTTTCAGGTCTCTCCAGAGATGTTCGGGCTCTGGCTGGGCCACTCGCAGACATTCAGAGACTTGTCCCTGAAGCCACTCCTGCTTTGTATTGGCTGTGTGCTTAGGGTCTTTATCCTGTTGGAAGGTGAATATTTGCCCCAGTCTGAGGTCCTGAGCACTCTGTTTTCATCATGGATCTCCCTGTACTTTGCTTCGTTCATCTTTCCCCGATCCTGACAAGTCTCCCTGTCCCTGCCGATGAAAAACATCCACACAGCATGATGCTGCCACCACCATGCTTCATTGTAGGGATGGTGCAAAGTTTCCTCCAGATGTAAAGCTTGGCATTCAGGCCAAAGAGATCCATCTTGGTTTCATCAGACCAGAGAAGCTTGTTTCGCATGTCTGAGAGTCCTTTAGGTGCCTTTTGGCGAACTCCAAGCCGTTTGTCATGTGCCTTTCACTGAGGAGTGGCTTCCATCTGGTCACTCTACCATAAAGGCCTGATTGGTAAAGTGCTACAGAGATGTTTGTTCTTCTGGAAGGTTCTCCCATCTCCACAGAGGAACTCTGGAGTTCTGTCAGAGTGACCATCGGTCTCTTGGTCACCTCCCTGACTAAGGCCCTTCTCCCCCGATTACTAAGTTTGTCCGGACGGCCAGCTCTAGGAAGAGTCTTGGTGGTTCCGAACTTCTTCCATTTAAGAATGATGGAGGCCACTGTGTTCTTGGGGACCTTCAATGGTGCAGACATTTTTTGTTTCCCTTCCTGTCTTGGAGCTCTACGGACAATTCCTTCGACCTCATTGCTTGGTTTTTGCTCTGACATGCTGTGTCAACTGTGTGGACCTTATATACAGTCGTGGCCAAAAGTTTTGAGAATGACACAAATATTAATTTTCACAACGTTTGCTGCTTCAGTGTCTTTAGATATTTTTGTGGGATATTACTATGGAATACTGAAGTATAATTACAAGCATTTCATAATTGTCAAAGGCTTTTATCGACAATTACATGAAGTTGATGCAAAGAGTCTATTTGCAGTGTTGACCTTTCATTTTCAAGACCTCTGCAGTCCACCCTGGCATGCTGTCAATTAACTTCTGGGCCACATCCTGACTGATGGCAGCCCATTCTTGCATAAGCAATGCTTGGAGTTTTGCGGGTGGACCGCCTCTTGAAGTTCTCAATGGGATTAAGGTCTGTGGAATTTCCTGGCCATGGACCCAAAATATCGATGTTTTGTTCCCAAGCCACTTAGTTATCACTTTTGCCTTATGGCAAGGTGCTCCATCATGCTGGAAAAGGCATTGTTCATTACCAAACTGTTCCTGGATGGTTGGGAGAAGTTGCTCTTGGAGGATGTGTTGTTACCATTCTTTATTCATGGCTTTGTGCTTAGGCAAAATTGTGAGTGAACCCACTCTCTTGGCTGAGAAGCAACCACACACATGAATGATCTCAGGATGCATCCAGATTTTTAAAAAAATGTTTGCAACCACACCCTTGTTTCATCACAAAACCGGAGAGCAACCTCTGTCCTGTGAAGTTCACAAAGCATATTGCATGTAACAAACAGTTACATGACCAACAGCATGTTTCCGACATTTTTGGACTACTTAACAACTATTGATTTAGAACCACGGAGAGTTACTGCAAGTCTCAAAGAAAACAGGATCCAGACCACATATGCGGTGACATCACCTGGTTTAAACGTCTCTAGAGACAATATCGCTCTCATCATTTACTCAATGCCTAGGTTTACCTCCAATGTACTCACATTCTACCATACCTCTGTCTGTACATTATGTCTTGAATCTATTCTCTCATGCCCAGAAACCTGCTCCTTTTTCTCTCTGCTCTGAACGCACGAAACTACCAGTCCTGTTAGCCTTTAGCCATACCCTCATCCTACTCCTCCTCTGTTCCTCTGGCGATGTAGAGGTTAATCCAGGCCATGCAGTGCCTAGCTCTACTCCTACTCCTCAGGTGCTCTCATTTGTTGACTTCTGTAACTGTAAAAGCCTTGGTTTCATGCATGTTAATAACATTAGAAGCCTCCTCCCTAAGTTTGTTTTATTCACTGCTTTAGCACACTCTGCCAACCTGGATGTCCTAGCCGTGTCTGAATCCTGGCTTAGGGTTTCTTGGAATGATATTGACCTCATTCCGTCAGTAGAGGATGCCTGGTTATTCTTTAAAAGTGCCTTCCCCACCATCTTAAATAAGCATGCCCTGTTCAAAAAATGTAGATCCAGGAACAGATATAGTCCTTGGTTCTCTCCAGACCTGACTACCATTGACCAACACAAAAACATCCTGTGGCGTTCTGCATTAGCATCGAACAACTTCAGGGAAGTTAGGAACAAATATACACAGGCAGTTAGGAAAGCTAAGGCTAGCTTTTTCAAGCAGAAATTTGCACGAACTCCAAAAAGTTCTGGGACACTGTAAAGTCCATAGAGAATAACAGCACCTCCTCCCAACTGCCCACTGCACTGAGGCTAGGAAACACTGTTACCACCGATAATCCACAATAATTGATAATTTCAAGAAGCATTTTTCTATAGCTGGTCATGCTTTCTACCTGGCTTCCCCTACCACGGTCAACAGCTCTGCACTCCCCACAGCAACTCGCCCAAACTTCAACCACTTCTCCTTCACCCAAATCCAGATAGCTGATGTTCTGAAAGAGCTGCAAAATCTGGACTCCTACAAATCAGCCGGGCTAGACAATCTGGGCACTCTTTCTAAAATTATCTCTCAATTGTTGCAACACCCTATTACTAGCCTGATCAACCTCTCTTTCGTATCGTCTGAGATTCCCATAGATTGGAAAGCTGCCGTGGTCATCCCCCTCTTCAAAGGCGAAGACACTCTACACCCAAACTGCCACAGACCTATATCTATTCTACCCTGCCTTTCTATGGTCTTTGAAAGCCAAGTTAACAAACAGATTACCAACCATTTTGAATCTCACCGCACCTTCTCCGGTATGCAATCTGGTTTCTGAGCTGGTCATGAGTGCATCTCAGCCACGCTCAAGGTCCTTAACGATATCATAACCGCCATCGATAAGAGACATCACTGTGCAGCCGTATTCATTGACCTGGCTAAGTCTTTCAACTGTCAATCACAACATTCTTATTGGCAGACTCAACAGCCTTGGTTTCTCAAAAGATTGCCTCGCCTGGTTCACCAAGTACTTCTCCGATAGAGTTCAGAATGTCAAATCGGAGGCCCTGTTGTCCGGACCTCTGGCAGTCTCTATGAGGGCGCCACAGGGTTAAATTCTCGGGCCGATTCTCTTCTCTGTATACTTCAATGATGTCGCTCTCACTGCTGGTGATTCTTTGATCCACCTCTTCTGTATACCTCTCTCCCTTCTTTGGACACTGTGTTAACTAACCTCCAGATGAGCTTCAATGCCATCTCTCCTTCCGTGGCCTCCAACTGCTCTTAAATGCAAGTAAAACTAAATGCATGCTCTTCAACCGATCACTGCCTGCACCTGCCCGCCCGTCCAGCATCACTACTCTGGACGGTCCTGACTTAGAATATGTTGACAACTACAAATACCTAGGTGTCTGGTTAGACTGTAAACTCTCCTTCCAGACTCACATTAAACATGTCCAATCCAAAGTTAAATCTAGAATCTGCTTTCTATTTCGCAAATAAAGCATCCTTCACTCATGCTGCCAAACGTACCCTCGTAAAACTGACCATCCTACCGATCCCCGACTTCGGCGATGTTATTTACAAAATAGCCTCCAACACTCTACTCAGCAAATTGGATGCAGTCTATCACAGTGCCACCCGTTTTATCACCAAAGCCCCATATTACCACCCACCACTGCGACCTGTATGCTCTCGTTGGCTGGCCCTCGCTTCATATTCGTTGCCAAACCCACTGGCTCCAGGTCATCTACAAGTCTCTGCTTGGTTCCCCGCATTATCTCAGCTCACTGGTCACCATAGCAGCACCTACCCGTAGCACGCGCTTCAGCAGGTATATCTCACTGGTCACCCCAAAGCCAATTCTTCCTTTTGCCTCCTCCTGCTGGAGAATCTTACCTCCCTCACTAGCTTTAAGCACCAGCTGTCAGAGCAGCTCACAGATCACTGCACCTGTACATAGCTCATCTGTAAATAGCCCATCCAATCTACCTCATCCCCATACAGTATTTATTTTTTTAGCTTGCTCCTTTGCACCCCAGTATCTCTACTTGCACATTCATCTTCTGCACATTTTACCCTTCCAGTGTTTAATTGCTATATTGTAATTCCTTCGCCACCATGGCCTATTTATTTCCTTACCTCTCTTATCCTACCTCATTTGCACATGCTGTATATAGATTTTCCTACTGTATTATTGATTGTATGTTTTTTTATTCCATGTGTAACTCTGTTGTTGTATGCGTCGAACTGATTTGGTTTATCTTGGCCAGGTTGCAGTTGCAAATGAGAACTTGTTCTCAACTAGTCTACCTGGTTAATACAGGTGAAATAAAATAAAATCAAATAAATAAATGTAGACATTTGTTATGGTGAAGGTCTTTATTTTTTAGATTATCTATTTAATATATTTTGGTTCTTGAAAATGTGCTCTGTTCTTTGTCCATGTTCTGTCACTAAGTGTATTTTATGTTGGTGTAATTCAGCATGATATAGGACAGAGAAAAGCAGAACTCCAACATAATTTGGGTGCTTTTAAGGAGTACATTAGGGGAATGATAATATCATACTTTGAAAAAGTTAAATCTGCATTAGAAATTAAAATGAAAGAAAAATATAAATTATTTACTATTTTAGAAAGGCCCATAAAAACTTTAAGGCAAAGAAGAAAATAAACTTTCTGAATTTAAGCAAGAATATGATCTTTTGAAGAGAGCCAACAACTACAGGTTCAACTCAAATAAAGCCCTTACAAAATGTTTAACAACGCTATTCAAAACAATTTTCAAATCTCTCAAAGTTTCTATATTTATTTTCTGTAATACCCCACCGAAGACATTCTTTCTTTTAAATATAATTCTCGGTCATAACATGCTTTATATGGGCAAATACAACTCGTAGAATAAAAAGTATAGTTCTACATCTGCCTAAATTGGTGGTTTTAACCTTCCAGACCTGGAATTGTAAAAACTCGTCACAAGGCTTTTACTTGCGACATATTGTTAAATGCACTAAAGAGGAACAATGGGTACATATAAAAGATGCGCATACAGATCCCCAAAATCTTTTCACATGTCTATTTCCAAAGACTAAAGCGAAGAACATTAACAACTTCATAGTTTAGGACAGTATAACAATACGGAAGAAATTGAAACGGACTGCAAGAACCAATATTACTCCCTAAAAACACACCCCTATGCAACAATTCTTGGATAGCTTTTCAGAATTCACCGATAAATAGTCGCATATGGAAAACTAAAGGCATACATGACATGGTAATAGGAAATACAATTATTTCCATGACAGAATTAAAAAACCCATTTTGGGCTGACCAATGTAGACATTTTCAAATACATGCAACTTTAAAAGTTTAATATCAGGATATTCATATGATAGGTAATAATATAGAAAATCTTGCAACCTACTGACAATTTCTTCGAAAAAAACTATTGGAACCAAGACTTTAAAATAACTGATATTGGCACTAGATGAAGGGAGTGTTGCAACATAACTAATGAAATTACAGTTAACAAAAATGTATGCTTAATCCAGTATAAACAAAAATATAGAATTTATTATACAAGAGACAGCATTCACAAATTCTACATGTCTTAAGTATAAAATTAACTATGAATCTATAATTCATGCCCTCTGGGTGTGCTATAAAGTCCAAAAGTTATGGGCAGAGTTAGAAAGTTGGCTGTCAATTATTACAATGTAAATGTACTTTTTAATGTCTATCTTGCATATTTGAAGACATGAAATATGAGGGTGCGGTGAGAAACCGTACTTTTCTCATCAATCATTTAAAAACAAAATGTTGACTTAAACTGTAAATCAAATGATCCTCCATCGTTGAGACAGTGGAAGAATCAAATGCATTATTATTTAAATATTGAAAAGGTGTGGGCAACAGAGAAAAACAGAATACTGCAATTTGAGGTTTTACGGCATAGTCTTTCAAGCACTGGAGATTGATGCTGTCGGAACATGTGGGTCTGGGCAGGTGTGATGTCATTGATGTTTGTGTGCTTGGTTGATTTTTGTGTGATTCAAAACCATCTTTTGTCTGTATACGTTTATATTGTTAGAAACATTTTATAAAATGTTACCCCCAAAAATAAATATTCTAACCTGTGTGTGTCTGTTTCCCTGTACAGGTGCAAAGCTTTATGCGTGGTTGGCTGTGCCGTAGGAAGTGGAAGCTGATAGTTCAGGACTATATCTGTTCTCCCCATGCTGAGAGCATGAGGAAGAGGAACCAGATTGTCTTTAACATGGTGGAGGCTGAGACAGAGTACGTACCTAACACCACTTACACAGAGACTGATTGATTGATTGATTGATTGAGTGGCTGATTTGTGAATTGATTGAATGAATGATTGATGAATTGAATGATTGACTGTTGTTATTTATTCGAATCCGGCACCAGCACACCTGATTACACTCATAGTGTGATTAGACCACAAGTCGCATATTCGGGTGTTTTATTCCTGGGCTGGAGCAAGGTCTGCTGCATCCTACACTCTAATAAAAAAAAAAAAGGGTTCCAAAAGTGTTCTGCGGCTGTCCCCATAGGAGTTCCCTTTTTGGTTCAAAGTAGAACCCTATTTGGTTCCAGGTAGAACTCCTCTGTGTAAAGGGTTCTACCTGGACCCAAAAGGGGTTGTTCAAATGGTTTCGCCTATGGGTACAGCCGAATAACCCTTTTTGGTTCTAGATAGCACATTTTTATTCCAAGAGTGTTAGTCTGATCCTTGTTGATCTAACCCTAGGTATGTCCACCAGCTGTCTATCCTGGTTAACTGTTTCCTGAGACCTCTCCGCATGGCCGCCAGCTCCAAGAAACCTCCAATCAGTCACGATGATGTCAGCAGTGTGTTCCTCAACAGGTACAACACATGCATGCACACACACACACACACCCACACACACGCACACACAGAAACATGTGTGATATTCTGTTTTTTATTTATTTTTCATTTTATATCCAGTGAGACCATCATGTTTCTACATGAGATATTCCACCAAGGTCTCAAAGCCCGGATAGCGAACTGGCCTACACTGGTATTGGGTAAGTTGTCATTACAAACACGCCAAAATGCATGCACACACACATTGACGCACACATGCACTCGCACGCACACACACACACACACAACAGTTGCATACACCATGCAAACCACACCCACGCATTATCGTTATCGTTTTGTATTATCGTTTTTATTTACATTAGTTTGAAGGTTTTTATTTAAAATCAGTTTAGTTGCAGTTAGTTTTCAGATCCACTTTACTAGTTTTTATTTCGTTTTTAAGTTTTATAAAAACGTTTCTAAGAACACACTGGAAGGGAGTCAACCCGGTGGAGGAGTGTGGCAATGAATTCTGGGCGTATTCAGCCTAAGGAAGGAATCAGGCCCCAGCCCCCTGCTGGTCCTGGCAGTGGCACCTCAGGAACGTCCCCAGCTCCTGGTTCATCCTCTCCACCTGCCTGTTAGACTGAGGCCGGTACCTGGAAGTGAGGCTGACTGTGACCCTTAGCTTCTCCATGAAAGCCTTCCATACACTTGATGTGAATTTGGGGCCACGGTTGGGCCACAGTGCCGGAAGAACTGCTGGAACAGTGCCTCAGCGACCTGGAGAGCGGTAGGAGACAGGCATGATGAAACTACATGATTTAGAGAATCTGTCCACTATCACCAATATGGAGGTAAAACCATTAGAAGAGGGGAGATCAGTGACAAAGTCAATGGACAGATAAGACCCGGGAATCTGAGGCACGGGAAGGAGTTTCCCTGCTGGAGCGTTCTGGGGAATTTGGATTGGGCACATATGGAGCAGGAGTTGACATAACGAGTGACGTCTTGCGCCAAGGTGGGCCAGCAGGACTTTCCAGCACTGGACTGAATGGTGTGGGTGATACCTTGATGTCTAGCAACGTCAGCTGTGTGTGCCCAGGTCAATAGCCAATCCCTTATCCCCATGGGAACGTAGGTGCGCTCAGGATGACAGGTGGCAGTTGTGGGTTCCCTCTCCAGGGCCTGGCGAATGTCCACATCTAGGTCCCAGAGCATGGGGGCTACGATTCAAGAGGGTAGGATTATGGATGCACTCAAGACAGGAACCTCTCCCGAATTGGCTTTGATGTTTTTCTAACCTGGGCTATATGTCAGTGTGAAATCGAATCTGGTGAAGAAAAGGGCCCACCTGGCTTGGCGTGGGTTCAGTATGTACTCCAGGTTCCGATGGTCGTTGAGGATGAGAAATGGGGCCTGGGCGCCCTACAGACAGTGTCTCCACTCCTCTAATGCCAACTTCACATCCAGGAGCTTCCGATCGCCAACATCATAGTTTCCTTTCTGCTGGAGACAGCTTTCTTGAGTAATATGCATATGGACCGATTATGATTTTTCAACGACGATACCGATACCGATTATTGGGGGACCAATAAAGCCGATACCGATTAATCTGCCGTTGTTTTTTTTGGGAATGTATTTGTAATAATGACAATTACAACAATACTGAATGAACAGTCATTTTAACTTAATATAATACATCAATAAAATCAATTTAGCCTCAAGTAAATAATGAAACATGTTCAATTTGTTTTAAATAATGCAAAAACAAAGTGTTGGAGAAGAATGTAAAAGTGCAATATGTGCTATGTAAGAAAGCTAACATTTCAGTTCATTTCAGTTCAGAGTCTTCAATATTCCCAGGTAAGAGGTTTTAGGTTGTACTTATTATAGGAATTATAGGACCATTTCCCTCTATACCATTTGTATTTCATTCACCTTTGACTATTGGATGTTCTTATAGGCACTTTAGTATTGCCAGTGTAACAGTATAGATTCCGTTCCTCTCCTCGCTCCTCCCTGGGCTCGAACCAGCAACACAAGGACAACAGCCACCATCGAAGCAGCAAGGGAAACAACCACCCTAAGGCTCAGAGCGAGTGACGTTTGAAACGCTATTAGCGTGCGCTAACTAGCTAGCCATTTCACTTCGGTTACACCAGCCTTTTTATCCGGAGTTGATAGGCTTGAAGTCATAAAAAGTGCAATGCTTGACGCACAATGAAAAGCTGCTGGCAAAACGCACGAAAGTGCTGTTTGAATGAATGTTTACGCGCCTGCTTCTGCCTACCACCGCTCAGTCAGATACTTAGATACTTGTATGCTTGTATGCTCAGTCAGATTATATGCAACGCAGGACACGCTAGATAATATCTAGTAATATCATCAACCATGTGTAGTTAACTACACATTAACTATGATTGATTGTTTTTTATAAGATAAGTTTAATGCTAGCTAGCAACTTACCTTGGCTTACTGCATTCGCGTAACAGGCAGTCTCCTTGTAGAGTGCAACGAGAGAGAGGCATGTCGTTATTGCGTTGGACTAGTTAACTGTAAGTTTGCAAGATTGGATCCCCCGAGCTGACAAGGTGAAAATCTGTCGTTCTGCCCCTGAACAAGGCAGTTAACCCACCGTTCCTAGGCCGTCATTAAAAATAAGAATGTGTTCTTTAACTGACTTGCCTAGTTAAATAAAGGTATAAAAAATAAAGAATCTGCAAATCGCGGCCCAAAAATACAGATTTCCGATTGTTATGAAAACTTGAAATCGGCCCTAATTAATTGGCCATTCCAATTAATCGGTTGACCTCTAATATGGATTACCTTGACATTGGGACAGGACAGCCCCCACACCTACTTCTGAAGTGTCCACCTCCACCACGAAGGGCAGCGTAGGATCTGGATGTTTAAGCAACGAGGCGGAGGTGAAACAAGCCTTCACCTTGATCAAGCTAAAGTTCTTAATGAATTGGTGGTAAAAGTTGGCAAATCTCAAAAACCATTGTATCCCTTTTATGGTGGTTGGGATTGGCCATGACCTGACAGCATCCACCTTCCTCTCATTCATCATGACTCCTTGCGGGCCAATATGGTAACGCAGAAAGGAGACCTCATCCTGATGGAATTGGCACTTCTCTGCCTTAACGTACAGGTTGTTGGCCAGGAGGCATTCCAGGACTACTCAGACGTAAGCAATGTGCTTCTCCAAGGTAGGCAGGTAGACCAGGATGTCGTCGATATAGATGACCACCTGGCGTCCGAGCATGTCCCGGAACACCTCGTTGACGAAAGCCTGGAACACTGACCGAGCATTAGCTATTCCAAAAGGCACCACCAAGTACTCGTAGTGACCGGACATCGTTCTGAAGGCCATCTTCCATTCATCCCCCTCCCGGATGCGGATCAAATTGTAGGCACTCCGCAGATCCAACTTTGTGACAAAATGGGCCCTGCAGAGCTGTTCAATCGTGGCCGGCACCAAGGGCAGAGGGTAGCGGTACTTCGTGGTGATGGAATTCAAATTTCTGTAATCGATGCATTGGCGCAATCCTCTGTCCTTCTTGGCCACAAAGAAGAAGCCTGCTGACGCAGGGGAGGTGGACATGCAAATGAAACCCTGCTGGAGGGCCTCCTGGATGTACTCCTCCATAGCCTTGGTTTCGGCCACTGACAGAAGATAGATGCAGAGCCTGTAATCAGGTAGATGGCACAGTCCCAGGAGTGATGAGGAGGGAGACAGGTGGCGCGGGTCTTGGAAAAAACATTTTGGTATACCTTCAGGATGTTGGGCTGAAGGGCAACTGCAGGACTCTCAAGCAATGTGGAACCACAAGGAAAAGGTAAGCAGGTCTTCCAGAATTCGGGTGCCCAGTCTGATTTTTATGACATTGAAGCCATAGGAGGATGATCTTGTGTATGGTTGCACTGATGATGAAGAAGGGAAAGCCTTCTTTATATCTGGATTCCACGGTGAGGGTGAGTGGTGCTGTGATGTGTGTGGTTGTCCTGGATCCCAGTGGTTGACTATCCAGTGCTTGAACCGGACAAGGAGAGGAGAGTGGGTATGAGGTAATGTTAAGGGAAGTGAGGGCCTGGTCGGTAAAATTCCCCATGGCACCGGAGTCCACTAGAGCTCGAGAAACAAAACATGAACGGACAGCCAACCAGTGAAATCGTACTAGGGTTGATCATGTGGTTGTCTCTCTGTTCCTGTGGACCCCGTTTAGAACGAATCGGACACCGTTGAATCTGGTGCCCATCCTGTTCATAATAAGGACAGAGCCCCAGCTGTCTAGGATGGCGTTGCTCAGCCACGGAGAAACGTGTGGCCCCCAGCTCCATGGGTTCAGGCTCTGACTCAGAATGATTAACAGAGGAGGGAGAGAGGCGATGGGGGCATGCATGGCGCTCCCAAAGAAGGTATCCAGACAGGTGGCCATTGCGATGAGGGCATCCAAGGATATGTTGTCGTCTCGGCACGCCAACTACATCTGGACCTCTTCGCGCAGTCCTCTTCTGAATAGGCTGCGGAGCGTCGGCTCATTCCATCCGTTGGATACTGCCACTGTCTGAATGGTGAGCTCGTACTCCACCACGGTCTGGACATCCTGCCGTAGTTGGAGTAGGCACTCACCCCCCTCTCTGGTCGAAGACCCCCCTGATCCCAGCTCTTCCTCTCCTCTCTCCCAGACGGCCATGGCTCAGACCTAGGTGGTGGTGGCAGCTCCCATCTGATGAGCGAAATAGAGGGAGCACTGGAGTAGGAAGCCACGGCATTTCAATGGAGTCCCATCATATTTGTTCAGAAGGGACAATAGGGTATCGCTGACCAGGACGGACTACTGGATGGGCAGGGGTACTGGCTCGACTTGTGGTAGAGAATCTTCCGTTGTTTGGAGATGACACCCCTTGAGTAATGGTGACTCGTTGAAGAACATGGAGGACCTCATCCATAGCCATCCCCAAATGAGCCAGCTGGTCATGGTGAAGAAGTAGGTGTCCCTGTTCGCTGACCATCTGGGAGATGTCTTGGTTAACTGCTGCTTCCATTTGTTGAGGTAGCATTCTGTAATGTTGACGCAGGGAGTCAGGAAGCAGGTGCAGTTCGTGAGTTTAATAATAACGACCATGGAGCGATACAAAACAAGAGACGTGTCTGACATAGAACATAAAAAATACTACCTGATGACTGACAACAAAAGAGTGGTGTATATAAAGGGTATGTAATAAAGGGAGTAATGAAGTCCAGGTTTGACTGATGATAATATAATAATAATAATATATGCCATTTAGCTGAACATGATGAGACGCATGTGTGCGTAATCATTGTTGCAGGAATTTCCTCAACAACCAGGAGCATTGAAGAGCGAAACTTCTCTGCTGTTTTGGGGTCAATTTCACGCCATATGTATCGAATTCAAAATAAAATACATCGTGAACATGAAAAATAAAGTTGAGAATGTACACATATTTTCAAGGATGGGTGAAATAAATGTTGAAATCAAAACCAAACAATTGAAAGTAAAATGTATAGAATTGTAAACAAAAATAAGACATCAAAAGCAAAACCCCAAAACTTAAGGCGAGAGCAAAACTCTATGACAAATTATAAAAAATGTTCTTTGAAAAGAATGCAAAAATAATTTTCGGTTAAACTTTCCCAGCCACAAATCCTATTGAATACATTTTGCCCACACTCATGCCTGCATGTACTACCTTTTGGCTACGCTACTCGTATCTTTTATTTCGATGTTTCTTTGCTTTCCCTGCCAGTCTTTTCGATTGCGAGTTTTGGAATAATTTTTCCGTGAAGAACGGGGTTTAGAGGGAGGAGGAGACAATGAGTCTCCATTGGTCCGCTAGTTTTGGAGTGACGGTTCGTCTTAACCCAATCAAATTTGTTTTCTTCTATTGCCTAATTAAGTACTAATTCTACTTCTCAGAGAGTTCGGTGTGTCAAATTGGAGGGCCTGTTGTCCGGACCTCTGGCAGTCTCTATGGGGTATGACAGGGTTCAATTCTCGGGCCGACTCTTTTCTCTGTATATATCAATGATGTCGCTCTTTCTGCGGGTGATTCCTTGATCCAGCTCTACGCAGACAACACTGTTCTGTATACATCTGGCCCTTCTTTGGACACTGTGTTAACAAACCTCTAAACGAGCTTCAATGCCATACAACACTCCTTCCGTGGCCTCCAACTGCTCTTAAATGCGAGTAAAACTAAATGCATGCTCTTCAAACGATCGCTGCCTGCACCCGCCTGCCCGACCAGCATCACTACTCTGGCCGGTTCTGACTTAAAATATGTAGACAGCTACAAATAAATAGGTGTCTGGCTAGATTGTAAACTCTCCTTCCAGACTCGCATCTCCAATCCAAAATTAAATGTACAATCGGCTTCCTATTTCGCAACAAAGCCTCCTTCACTCACTCTGCCAAACATACCTTTGTAAAACTGACTATCCTACCGATCCTCGACTTCGGCGATGTCATTTACAAAATAGCCTCCAACACTCTACTCAGTAAACTGGATGCAGTCTATCACAGTGCCATCCGTTTTGTCACCAAAGCCCCATATACCAACCACCACTCCGACCTGTATGCTCTCGTTGGCTGGCCCTCGCTTCATATTCGTCGCCAGACCCACTGGCTCCAGGTCATCTATAAGTCTCTGCTAGGTAAAGCTCCGCCTTATCTCAGCTCACTGGTCACCATAACAGCACCCACTCGTAGCATGCGCTCCAGCAGGTATATCTCACTGGTCATCCCCAAAGCCAACACCCACTTTGGCTGCCTTTCCTTTCCTGGCTGCCGTTCTCTGTTGCCAATGACTGGAACGAATTGCAACAATCACTGAAGTTGGAGACTTATATCTCCCTCACTAACTTCAAGCATCCACTATCTGATCAGCTTACTGATCGCTGCAGCTGTCCATAGCCCATCTGTAAATAGCCCATCCAACTACCTACCTCATCCCCATATTGTTTTTATTTACTGTGTGAGACGTGTATGCGGATACCTCTTTGTGGTCATAGTCTATAGTCTATCTTAGTCTAGTGACCAACCCTTTTGAATGAGGTTTGACAAGGATAAGGCTATCTAATGTAGGATTATTTGGCTTAATGCCATACTGTGGGATATGTGTCCTTAAGAAACTGTGTTGCTGGTATGTTAAACTTACCCTGTAACTGTTGTAATGAATGTACATGTTATTGATTGTTGTGAGCCCCATCTCCCTCCACTGTGAAAACACCAAATCATCCAATGCACGGTGGAAAGCATGATTCAGGCAAATGGGGATGTCAATGTATACAATGTATGTTAAGAAAATACCTAATCAAATCAAATCAAATCAAATCAAATTTATTTATATAGCCCTTCGTACATCAGCTGATATCTCAAAGTGCTGTACAGAAACCCAGCCTAAAACCCCAAACAGCAAACAATGCAGGTGTAAAAGCACGGTGGCTAGGAAAAACTCCCTAGAAAGGCCAAAACCTAGGAAGAAACCTAGAGAGGAACCGGGCTATGTGGGGTGGCCAGTCCTCTTCTGGCTGTGCCGGGTAGAGATTATAACAGAACATGACCAAGATGTTCAAATGTTCATAAATGACCAGCATGGTCGAATAATAATAAGGCAGAACAGTTGAAACTGGAGCAGCAGCAGTCAGGTGGAATGGGGACAGCAAGGAGCCATCATGTCAGGTAGTCCTGGGGCACTGTCCTAGGGCTCAGGTCCTCCGAGAGAGAGAGAAAGAAAGAGAGAATTAGAGAGAGCATATGTGGGGTGGCCAGTCCTCTTTTGGCTGTGCCGGGTGGAGATTATAACAGAACGTGGCCAAGATGTTCAAATGTTCATAAATGACTAGCATGGTTGAATCTGTTTCCACTCGGTTTCCCGAGTGGCGCAGTGGTCTAAGGCACTACATCTCAGTGAGTCCTCTTCATAACAAAGCTCTTAGTTTCTAGAACTGCAAGACCAAAAATAGTTTGTGTAGATTGACTTCAGATTTCATATGCCGGGTCCGATATTTGCCGGTCACAAATATGTACAATTTGGTAATATTAAACCATTTTAGTCCTGCGAAACCGCCCCTATTACCCCCAATTAAAAGTAATTAGACAGACAGACACTACAGACCCTGTGATTGGGAGTTCGATTCCAGGCTGTATCACAACCGGCTGTGATTGGGAGTCCCATAGGGCGGCGCACAATTGCCCCAACGTCGTCCGGGTTAGGGTTTCAAATCAAATCAAATCCAATTTTATTTTATTTGTCACATACACATGGTTAGCAGATGTTAGTGCGAGTGTAGCGAAATGCTTGTGCTTCTAGTTCCGACAATGCAGTAATAACCAACAAGTAGTCTAGCTAACAATTCCAAAACTACTACCTTATAGACACAAGTGTAAGGGGATAAGAATATGTACATAAAGATATATGAGTGAGTGATGGTACAGAGCGGCATAGGCAAGATACAGTAGATGGTATTGAGTGCAGTATATACATGTGAGATGAGTATGTAAACAAAGTGGCATAGTTAAAGTGGCTAGTGATACATGTATTACATAAAGATGCAGTAGATGATATAGAGTACAGTATACATATGATGAATAATGTAGGGTATGTAAACATGATATTAGGTAGCATTGTTTAAAGTGGCGAGTGATATATTTTACATCATTTCCCATCAGTTCCCATTATTAAAGTGGCTGGAGTTGAGTCAGTGTGTTGGCAGCAGCCACTCAATGTTAGTGGTGGCTGTTTAACAGTCTGATGGCCTTGAGATAGAAGCTGTTTTTCAGTCTCTCGGTCCCAGCTTTGATGCACCTGTACTGACCTCGCCTTCTGGATGATAGCGGTGTGAACAGGCAGTGGCTCAGGTGGTTGCTGTCCTTGATGATCTTTATGGCCTTCCTGTGACATCGGGTGGTGTAGGTGTCCTGGAGGGCAGGTAGTTTGCCCCCGGTGATGCGTTGTGCAGACCTCACTACCCTCTGGAGAGCCTTACGGTTGTGGGCGGAGCAGTTGCCGTACCAGGCGGTGATACAGCCCGACAGGATGCTCTCGATTGTGCATCTGTAGAAGTTTCTGAGTGCTTTTGGTGACAAGCCGAATTTCTTCAGCCTCCTGAGGTTGAAGAGGCGCTGCTGCGCCTTCTTCACGATGCTGTCTGTGTGGGTGGACCAATTCAGTTTGTCTGTGATGTGTACGCCGAGGAACTTAAAACTTACTACTGTAGTGGAAAATCGGTTCAAATATGACACAATGAAGAACTTTGAATTCAATTATAGACTTTTAATACAAAAGTATAACAAGCCGGAGAGCCCCGCGGGACCCACACCCTCCAGAGCTCTCGCTCTTCCTTTTATATCCATGCATACATCATCAGTTCATCCCCCAATGCAAATACAGTTACATCCCAATCTGTGTGTCCTGCTTGTTCAGCCCAGTAACGCCCACATCTGCTTTCGGCCAGATAATGATGACAAGACCCTTGTTTTGACCTAAAGATAATATACATCCCTCTTCCTGTGGCCTGTGTTTTAGACCCTGTAATTAACTCCATGTGTCCCTCTGCATGTGTCTTTCATCTCCTCCAGCTTCAGTGTCCAGCTGCCCTGTGATTGATGTCTGTAATCCATCAGTTGGTCATTTGGCTGACTTAGACAACCTCTTTGATCTTTGTATGTCCAGCTGGTCTAGGCTGGACATACTGGTCTTAGTGTTCCCAGCTGCCCCATACTCCCATGGCCTTTATCGGCTTCCTGCACCATACAATAAACAATGCATTTTACCAGAACAGGAAATGAACCCATAAGTGTATCTTTCTCTTGTGTTACTATAATCATGTATGTCATTTCTCCCACACTACCCTCTCCACTACTGTTCCATCGATGTGGATAGGGGGGTGTTCCCTCTGCTGTTTCCTGAAGTCCACAATCATCTCCTTAGTTTTGTTGACGTTGAGTGTGAGGTTATTTTCCTGACACCACACTCCGAGGGCCCTCACCTCCTCCCTGTAGGCCGTCTCGTCGTTGTTGGTAATCAAGCCTACCACTGTTGTGTCGTCCGCAAACTTGATTAGTGTTAGGGTTTGGCCGAGGTAGGCCATCATTGTAAATACGAATTTGTTCTTAACTGACTTGCCTAGTTAAATAAAAGTTAAACATGAATTTGTTTCAAAATTGAGCAGAGCTCAACAAAACACGTATATTCCATAGCACACTCTCTATAAAATGTCTGTCTGTCTGCCCAACTTCCTGCATGTGGTCCTTCCTGCGGAGGGTCTGCTGTCCGGACCTCTGGCAGTCTCTATGGGGGTGCCACAGGGTTTCAATTCTTGGACCGACTCTCTTCTAGGGTATACATCAATGATGTCGCTCTTGCTGCTGGTGAGTCTCTGATCCACCTCTACGCAGACGACACCATTCTGTATACTTCTGGCCCTTCTTTGGACACTGTGTTAACAACCCTACAGGCAATCCTCAATGCCATACAACTCTCCTTCAGTGGTCTCCAATTGCTCTTAAATACAAGTTAAACTAAATGCATGCTCTTCAACCGATCGCTGCCTGCACCTGCCCGCCTGTCCAACATCACTACTCTGGACGGCTCTGACTTACGTGGAATACGTGGACAACTACAAATACCTAGGTGACTAGTTAGACTGTAAACTCTCCTTCCAGACTCACATCAAACATCTCCAATCCAAAGTTAAATCTAGAATTGGCTTCCTATTTTGCAACAAAGCATCCTTCACTCATGCTGCCAAACATGCCCTTGTAAAACTGACCATCCTACCAATCCTCAACTTCGGCGATGTCATTTACAAAATAGCCTCCAATACCCTACTCAACAAATTGGATGCAGTCTATCACAGTGCAATCCGTTTTGTCACCAAAGCCCCATATACTACCCACCATTGCGACCTGTACACTCTCGTTGGCTGGCCCTCACTTCATACTCGTCGCCAAACCCACTGGCTCCATGTCATCTACAAGACCCTGCTAGGTAAAGTCCCCCCTTATCTCAGCCTGCTGGTCATCATAGCATCTCCCACCTGTAGCACACACTCCAGCAGGTATATCTCTCTCGTCACCCCCAAAACCAATACTTTCTTTGGCCGCCTCTCCTTCCAGTTCTCTGCTGCCAATGACTGGAAGGAACTACAAAAATATCTGAAACTGGAAACACTTATCTCCCTCACTAGCTTTAAGCACCAACTGTCAGAGCAGCTCACAGATTACTGCACCTGTACATAGCCCACCTATAATTTAGCCCAAACAACTACCTCTTTCCCTACTGTATTTATTTAATTTATTTTGCTCCTTTGCACCCCGTTATTTCTTATTTATACTTTGCACATTCTTCCACTGCAAATCTACCATCCCAGTGTTTTACTTGCAATATTGTATTTACTTTGCCACCATGGCCTTTTTTTTGCCTTTACCTCCCTTATCTCACCTCCATTTGCTCACATCGTATATAGATGTGTTTATACTGTATTATTGACTGTATGTTTGTTTTACTCCATGTGTAACTCTGTGTCATTGTATGTGTCAAACTGCTTTGCTTTATCTTGGCCAGGTCGCAATTGTAAATGAGAACTTGTTCTCAACTTGCCTCCCTGGTTAAATAAAGGTGAAATAAAAATAAAATGTGTCTGCCTGTCTGTGTCTGCCTGTCTGTCTGTCTGTCTAATTGCAGGAAGTGACTTAATTGGGGGTCATAGGGCCGGTTTCACAGGACTACACAAACTATTTTTGGTCTTGCAGTTCTAGAAACTAAGAGCTTTGTTATGAAGAGGATATTGGTCAAAACACACACACTCACAGACAATGCAAGACAAACACCCCAGTCTTGCACTGACATCAAGGTCAGTTCCTCAGCGCTGAATTGGCCTTGATGTCTTACTGCTGCCTATCTCAGGCACACAGACACACACACACACTCATCTTATTGAAACAACGTCTCATCACTTTCTCTCTCGCACACACACACATACAATGGCTTGACATCCCATAATTTCTCCTCCTAAAAACCTCAACAGCCTACCGATAAGCATTTGCTAGGAGACCAGGCTGTAAGGAATGGGTTGTGTAAGGAAAAGACATGGCCAGGGACAGGCCAAACTGAACAGGCTCTAATGCTAATCTAATATCATTTTAGCTTAGTTCATTTATTGTTCTCTCTACCTGGCTCCTATTTGTTATATATTTGAGTTCTTTGTCTAGTATTTCTATTCAATGGAGATTCTCCAGGCTTAATCTGTGTCTGGGAAACCAGCCTGTCGTGTACTGTAGAATATATTTATACATTTGTGTGTGTGTGTCTAGCGGACCTGTTTGACATCCTGCTGCCTATGCTGAACATCTACCAGGAGTTTGTGAGGAACCACCAGTACAGCCTGCAAGTGCTGGCCAACTGCAAGCAGAACCGAGACTTCGATAAGCTGCTGAAGCAGTATGAGGCTAATGCTGCCTGTGAGGGCAGGATGCTGGAGACCTTCCTCACATACCCCATGTTCCAGGTAACACACATGCACGGGCATCAGTAGCGGTTCCAAGCCCCCCGCCCCCCAAAAAAAGCACCATTCTGCACTAACACATTTTATTCAGACATTTGGAACACAAATAATCATAACATTTAAAACAATATAAATACAAAGACTCAAATATCAAAAAGTAGTAACAAAGACAAATAGAAACAAATGTGTGGATTTGGCACTCGAGCGTCAATACATTACCCATCACCCAACACTGTCAACCAAGTGTCAAGACTAAACCAATTCACATTGGTGTGCAGACTGGTTTTGTATTATTGTTCACAATTTCACACAAACCAGAAAAAAAATGCAAAAATATGTCTGTGAAACTATATATATTCATATTATGAACGAATTGTTTCTTTGGTAGCATTTTCTAGTGTGACTAATTTTACTAATTGCATTAGTACTGTACAAAGTTAGAGGTGAGCTATTTGATAGATTCCCCCACTCCCCCTACCTCGGGCTTCCAATGGAGAGACCTGAGGTGTACCTACCCCCCTGCCTCCCTATCTCATACATCTGAGTGGGAGACCTTCCCAGGCAGTAGCCTGCCTAGCTCACAAACTAGAATCAGGGCGCCCACTCCGACAAGGTTAATTGACCTACAGCCTCACACTGTGACATAGTGTGCAAATGAGCGATAGAAAATCGATAGCGCAAATGTGATTCTGATTTGTGCAACGCACACACACACACATGCACTCACACCACCACAAACCATATGTTCTGTAACGTATACGCTGGGAGTCAGAAAGCAAGTGCAGGTGGTGAGTTTAATAATAAACAGAACATCGAGCAAAATAACAAACACGAGTAGCGTATAGACATGAAACACAAACAATACTGACTGGGGAAAGAACCTAAGCGGTTGCCAGATATAGGGGAGGTAATAAGTGCGGTAATGGAGTCCAGGTGTGTCTGACGTGCAGGTGTGTGTAATGATTGATACCAGGTGTGCGTAATGATGGATCCAGGACCAGTGGTTAGTATACCGGCGACATCGAACCCCTGAGGGGAGTAGCGGTAATGCACACGCATTCACACATGCCTGCACACACGCAATGCATGCACACATTCACTCTAACACACAAATACATCCTCACATACCACATGTTCTAGGTACCATACACACTCACCTAGCAAATACCTACTTGTAGAACCCTATCTGTGGCCTTGCTCAAACATTCAAACCATAAAGTCTCAATTAAATACCTCACCCTTCTCCCAATTACCCTCTATCTCTCTCTTCCTTTCTTCCTCTATTTGTTTTTCTTAGATTCCTCGTTACATCATCACCCTGCATGAACTGCTGGCGCACACTCCGCACGAACACGTAGAGCGCAAGAGCCTGGAGTTCGCCAAGTCCAAACTAGAGGAGCTGTCAAGGTGTGTGTTTGTGTTTATTTGTGGGTGTGTCAATGAGTACGAATACCTCAACACATTCAGGTATGAATTATCACCTCTTAGACATTTCATGTAGTATATCATGTTTGTGTGTTTCCTCAGGGTGATGCATGATGAGGTGAGTGATACAGAGAACATCCGTAAGAACCTGGCCATCGAGAGGATGATTGTAGAGGGATGTGATATACTACTGGACACCAGTCAGACCTTCGTCAGACAGGGTGAGCGTGCACACATCCACAGGTATATGCCCACACACATCAGAATTCACTTACACATTCATGACACAAACTATTGTTTATGTAACAGTATTTCTCATACCCATCTCAGTGGCCTTGTGGTTAGACTGTCCTCCCAGTCATTGGAAGGTTGGGGGTTCAATCCCTGGTCGAGTCATACCAAAGAGTCTAAAAATGGGACTTGATACCTCTCTGCTTGGCATTAAGGAGATTGATTGGGGGTAAGGCCCTGCGATAAACTAGCGTCCTGTCCAGGGTCTGTTTTTGTACATCAAGCTGCCTCACGCTACAGAAACAGGAGATGGGCAGTTCTGGCTTGGACAAGACTTTTAATTTTTTTTCTCACACTCACCTCTCCCCACTCTTCCTGTCTCTCAACACCACCTCTTACTCCCTCCTCCCTCTCTCCCCCATTGCCCTCCCCCGCCAGGTTCTCTGATTCAGCTGCCGTCAGTGGAGAGGGGGAAGCTCAGTAAGGTGCGTCTGGGCTCTCTGTCTCTGAAGAAGGAAGGAGAGAGACAGTGCTTCCTGTTTACAAAACACTTTCTGATTTGCACACGCAGCTCAGGAGGCAAGCTGCACCTGCTCAAGGTGAGCCACACACACGCATATTTACTGGCTATAATTCTCCACCCTTTTCCAGAAGTGTGCAGTTACATACTCCCGGGGTTGGATTTAAAATCATATTGGTAGAATGAGTTTCCACCATTGTTAAATCCATGAGAGAATTTGTGTAATTGTACACCTTGGGAGAAAGGTGGAGAATTGGGACCTAGTCATATTTTAAGCACACAAAAAAAACACAAACAGTCAATGACCTCGGACCTCTCTCTGCAGCAAGGTGGAGTCCTATCTCTGATAGAATGTACCCTCATAGAAGAAACAGAGACCAGCGAGGACGACTGTGAGTAAAGTGTGTGTGTTAACCAACCCCAGTCCTTTAGATCTATGCAGTGACTCAGACAGGCTCATTAAGTCTCTGTCTCCATACAGGTTAATTAGTGTCAAAAGATAAGTGTCCACAGATAAAGCTCTGGCTGACTCTCACATCCCTTCAAATATCAGCTAACAGCCTTCCCTTTAAATGACACTCATGCTGATCCTATGGCATCTCTCACTCATTAACCTTACAGCGGGGTCTTTTCACTCACAGACTTCCAGGGACGGACCTTTGAGTGACACACACACACACACGCACACTGCAGGGTTAAATGAAGTGGACCAGCTTATATCTTATTCATGTATTAATCTTTATCTCGTGTCATACCAAAATGCACTGTCACCCTAGGTGACCCAATCTTCTCATTTTCTTTCTCACTCTCCCTTCCCTTGTTTTTAGCGAAGTCCAGTGGTGGTCAGGTATTCGGTCAGTTGGACTTTAAGCTGATCATCGAGCCGTCTGACTCACCCTCCTTCACTGTAGTCTTGTTGGCTCCCTCACGACAAGAGAAAGCTGCCTGGACCAGCGACATCAGCCAGGTAACTAACTCTCTCTCTTTCTCGCTTTCTCTTCTTGGAATAATAACCGAACAACAAAAAGTTCACAAACAGCACCGTGTGTTTCCCTCTGGGTATCCCATGAGGCTTTGCAGGGAGTAAACAGAGTGGTTGGTTCCCCAGGGGTCAAACCCTGGTTTGTGCTTGGCTCATCCCCTTTAACCCAGTGTTCCCCCTACATACACGCACACACACCTCCTACACACACACCTCCTCTGGAGGCTTGGCTTGATTCTAAACAAAGATTAGGTCAAAGGAAAAGCTTTAATAACAACATATCTTTCCTTAGGGTTTTGATACATTTTTTTGTAAACCATAACTACATACGACATCTTAGGATGTTGCTAATATATCAGATTGAGGTTTAGATTGATCTTTCACTCCACTTATCTGCACTAACTCTCCCTCTCCTCCCTTTTCCTCTCTCTCTCGCCCTCTCTCTCTAGTGTATCGATAATATCCGCTGTAATGGTTTGATGACAAGTGTATTCGAGGAGAACTCCAAAGTCACCGTGCCTCACATGATCAAGTAAGAGCACCCACATACAGTTGAAGTCAGAAGTGTACATACACCTGTTTTTCACAATTCCTGACATTTAATCCTAGTAAAAAATCCCTGTCTTAGGTCAGTTAGTATCACCACTTTATTTTAAGAATGTGAAATGTCAGAATAATAGAGAATTATTTATTTCAGCTTTTATTTCTTTCATCACATTCCCAGTGGGTCAGAAGTTAACATACACTCAATTAGTATTTGGTAGCAGTGCCTTTAAATTGCCTAACTTGGGTCAAATGTTTCGGGTAGCCTTCCACAAGCTTTCCACAATAAATTGGGTGAATTTTGGCCCATTCCTCCTGACAGAGCTGGTGTGACTTAGGTTTGTAGGCCTCCTTGCTCGCACACACCTTTTCAGTTCTGCCCACAAATGTTCTATAGGATTGAGGTCAGGGCTTTGTGATAACTTGACTTTGTTGTCCTTAAGCCATTTTGCCACAACTTTGGAAGTATGCTTGGGGTCATTGTCCATTTGGAAGACCCATTTGCCACCAAGCTTTAACTTTCTTTAAGCTTTAATGCTATGCTAGCTATCAATACTCTTACACAAATGCTTGTGTAGCTATGGTTGAAAAGCATATTTAGAAAATCTGAGATGACAGTGTTGTTAACTTCTTGCGTCGAGCCAACCCGGATCCGGTATCATGACTACAGCCTCAAGACCATTACCATAACGCAATGTTAACTATTCATGAAAATCGCAAATGAAATGAAATCAATATGTTAGCTCTCATGCTTAGCCTTTTGTTAACACTGTCATCTCAGATTTGAAAAAATATGCTTCTCTGCCATAGCAAACTAGCATTTAGCATTTAGCGTTAGCATTTAGCATTAGCATTTAGCGTTAGCATTAGCAGACAACATTTTCACAAAAACCAGCAAAAACATTCAATTTCATCATTTACCTTTGAAGAACTTCGGATGTTGTCAATGAGGAGACTCTCAGTTAGATAACAAATGTTCAGTTTTTCCTGAAAGATTTTTTGGGCTGGAGAAATCGGTCCGTTTGGTGCGTCACGTTTGGCTACCAAAAAACCCCGAAAATTCAGTTATCCAAACGCCAGACTTTTTTCCAAATTAACTCCATAATATCGACTGAAACATGGCAAACGTTGTTTAGAACCAATCCTCAAGGTGTTTTTCACATATCTCTTCAATGATGTATCGTTCCTGGAAGTACGAGTCTCCTTCTGTATCGCATGGTAAAATAATTGCTGCGCACCAAATTAGACAAAGGACACCGGACGGCCCCCTGGCAAATGTAGTCTCTTATGGCCAATCTTCCAATGATATGCCTACAAATACGTCACAATGCTGCAGACATCTTGGACGAACGGCAGAGCGCATAAGCTCGTTCACAGCATATTCACAGCCATATAAGGAGACCAGAGTAAAACAGAGCGTCAAAAATCCTGCTCATTTCCTGTTTGAAGTTTCATCTTGGTTTCGCCTGTAAAAATCAGTTCTGGGGCACTCACAGATAATATCTTTGCAGTTTTGAAAACGTCAGTGTTTTCTTTCCAAAGCTGGCAATTATATGCATAGTCAAGCATCTTTTCGTGACAAAATATTGCTCTTAAAACGGGCACTTTTTTTAATCCAAAAATGACATAGCGCCCCCATAGGTTGAAGAGGTTAAATGGCTAAGCTTGTGAGTGAATATATTTCTTTAATTTCATTTTCGATTTTCATGAATAGTTAACGTTGCGTTATGGTAATGAGCTTGAGGCTATGATTACGCTCCCGGATACGGGATTGCTCGACGCAAGAAGTTAACTGATCTCTTGAGATGTTGCTTCAGTATATCCACATAATTTTCCTCCCTCATGACACCATCTATTTTGTGAAGTGCAGCAAAGCAGCAAAGCACCCCCACAACATGATGCTGCCACCCCCGTGCTTCACAGTTGTGATGGTGTTCTTTGGCTTGTAAGCCTCCCCCTTTTTCATCCAAACAAACGATGGTCATTATGGCCATACAGTTCTATTTTTGTTTCATCAGACCAGAGGACATTTCTCCAAAAAGTATGATCTTTGTCCCCATGTGCAGTTGCAAACCGTAGTCTGGCTTTTATATCGTGGTTTTGGAGCAGTGGCTTCTTCCTTGCTGAGCGGCCTTTCAGGTTATGTCGATATAGGACTCGTTTTACTGTGGATATAGATACGTTTGTACCTGTTTCCTCCAGCATCTTCACAAGGTCCTTTGCTGTTGTTCTGGGATTGATTTGCACTTTTCGCACCAACATACGTTCATCTCTAGGAGACAGAATGCGTCTCCTTCCTGAGCGGTATGACATCTGCGTGGTCCCATGGTGTTTATACTTGCGTACTATTGTTTGTACAGATGAACGTGGTACCTTCAGGCATTTGGAAATTGCTCCCAAGGACGAACCAGACTTGTGGAGGTTTACCATTTTTTTCTGAGATCTTGGCTGATTTCTTTTGTTTTTCTCATGATGTCAAGCAAAGAGGCATTGGGTTTGAAGGTAGGCCTTGAAATACATCCACAGGTACACATCCAATTGACTCAAATGATGTCAATTAGCCTATCAGAAGCTTCTAAAGCCATGACATAATTTTCTGGACACAGTCAACTTAGTGTATGTAAACTTCTGACCCACTGGAATTGTGATAGAGTGAAATAATATGTCTGTAATCAATTGTTGGAAAAATGACTTGTGTCATGCACAAAGTATATGTCCTAACCGACTTGCCAAAACTCTAGTTTGTTAACAAGAAATGTGTGGAGTGGTTGAAAAACGAGTTTTAGTCACTCCAACCTAAGTGTATGCAAACTTCCGACTTAAACTGTATACGTTAACACATGTCTGTGTCTGTCACACCTGCTTTTGCTCCAGTGTATATGGCTTAGTTCTAACCCAGAGCTAACATACCTGAATATACCACTCAAAGTATTTATGAATAGTTTATCAGGTTTGTTACTTCTTGGCTGAAACATGAGCCTGCACTTCCTCCAGGCCCAGGTGTGAGGAACACTGCCGTATTTAACACAGCTATTGTAAAAGCCACTGCTTTTTTGACTGAACCTCCTTAGTTGGTGGTGGTGTTAATTTTTTTAATGCAGATTTCTTGGCTATTTTCTTTGGACTTTTGTCCACAAATGTACCAACATTTATGATAAGTGGATTCCTTTCAGGTCACACGCCTCTAACAAAGAGTACACTTCCCTTCAGCCTCGTTCTGAACAGTGTTACTTCTTCATTTCTCAAAGGAAAAACCTCAACCAATTTCTTAAGACTATTGACATCCAGTGGAAGCAATATGAACTGCAATCTGAATTCCCAATGAAAGCCCTATTGAAGAGTGACCGCAAAAATACATTCTGAATGGTTTGTCCTCGGGGTTTCGCCTGCCAAATAAGTTCTGTTATAGTCACAGATATGATTCAAACAGTTTTAAAAAACTTCAGTGTTTTCTATCCACATATACTAATAAGATATGCATATTATCTTCTGCGCATGAGTAGCAGGCAGTTTAATTTGATCACGCTTTTCATCCAAAATTCCGAATGCTGCCCCCTATCCTAGAGAAGTTTTAAGGCAGTTATACAATTTTAAAAACATTACAATACATTCGGTACAGAATTCACAACACAATAAGTGTGTGACCTCAGGCCCATACTCCACAACGACATATCTACAATGAAAAATCCACGTGTGTGTGTGTGTGTGTGTGTGTGTGTGTGTGTGTGTGTGTGTGTGTGTGTGTGTGTGTGTGTGTGTGTGTGTGTGTGTGTGTGTGTGTGTGTGTGTGTGTGTGTGTGTGCGTGTGTCCGCTGTTCCATAGCGTCTATTTTTATCTGCTTTTTTAATCTGATTCTACTGCTTGCATCAGTAACCTGATGTGGAATAGAGTTTCATTTAGTCATGGCTCTATGTAGTACTTTGCGCCTCCCATGGTCTGTTTTGGACTTGGGGACTGTGAAGAGAACTCTGGTGGCATGTCTTGTGGGGTATGCATAGTTGTCCAAGCTGTGTGCTAGTATTTTAAACAGACAGCTCAGTACCTTCAGTTTATCAACCTCTTACAAAATCAAGTAATGAGGAATTCAATCTCTCTTCCACTTTGAGCCATGAGAGATTGACATGCATGTCATTAATGTTAGCTTTCTGTGTACTTTTAAGGGCCAGTCATGCCGCCCTGTTCTGAGCCAACTGCAATTTCCCATTATCCCCCTTTGTGGCACCTGATCACACGACTCAAAGCCAGTGGCATCTCATTAGTAAAGATTGAAAAAAGCAAGGTGCCTAAACAGCTACCCTGGGGAATTCCTGCTTCTACCTTCATAATGTTTGAGAGGCTTCCATTAAAAAACACCCTCTGTGTTCTGTTAGACAAGTAGCTCTTTATCCACATTATAGCAGGGGGTGTAAAGCCATAACACATACGTTTTTCCAGAAAGACTATGATCTATAATATTAAAAGCTTCACTGAAGTCTAACAAGACAGCCCCCAGAATTTTATCATCAATTTCTCTCAGCCAATCAGTCATTTGTGGAAGTGCCGTGCTTTTTGAGTGTCCTCACAAATATGCGTGCTGAAAGTCTGTTGTCAATTTGTTTACTGTGAAATAGCATTGTATCTGGTCAAACACACCTTTTTTTTCAAAAGTTTACTAAGTGTTGGTAACATTGTGATATGTGCAAACAAATATTTGTGCTATGAAACTAAATAAATCCTGCACTCTGACCCACAAAACTCCTTTGATCGATTGATTTATAGTGTTAGACAAAGCAAGGAAAGTGAATTTGAAAGCGTGATGTAGTTTTATTGGCATTTGCAGCGGTTGTCGGTAAGTAATTAATCTGCTAGCTTCTGACATGACTTACTGCATCTTTAAGTGTTTATCCATACTTAAAACTTCTGTGTGAGTAATCCTAGCAATCCAATCACCAGTGATTGTGGTGTGTGTGTGTCCGTCCATCAGATCTGATATGCGCCTCCATAAAGATGATGTTGACATTTGCTTCAGCAAGACACTCAACTCCTGCAAGGTCCCACAGATTCGCTACGCCAGCGTGGAGCGGCTACTGGAAAGGCTGACGGACTTGCGCTTCCTCTCCATCGACTTCCTCAACACCTTCCTCCACACCTACCGTATCTTCACTACTGCTGCCGTGGTCATGGATAAACTGGCTGACATCTACAAGAAACCTTTCACCTCTATACCTGTCAGGTAATACATGAGAGAGAACATGCATGACATGCACACATTCACAGAAAAGCGCACACACACACATTTTCATGTTATAGAGGGTTGAGTTTTCTCTAAACCTCTCACCTCATTATATCTCCTGTTATTCTCTCTATCCAGTTTTATTGGTGTTTTGTGTGTGTGTAGAGAGAGAGAGTTTTTTTTAACCTTTCCACCTGGCTGTTTCTTCCCCAGAACAGAGGGTGAGTGGTGTAGGACCACTTGTGGCCCAGGGGTTAATTGAACGAGACACAACAATTTTACTGCTAGCAAAACAGATGCTTGAAAAATGTTTCATTTGCCAAGACAGTGTTTTGTGTGTATGCATTTTCCTGCCCAGACCTAATGATCCTCTCAACTGGAAAGTCTGTGCCTCTTTTCCTATCTTTTTCCTGTGTCCAGCGCATGTCTGTAGGCCAACTCCTGGATGACCTCATTACCAGAGAACATAGACCAGAAACAACAGCAGAGACCCACACACCTACAGTATATGACAGGGTGTATTTGCTCCTAGACACTGATCTTGTCAGTTTGGCATTTTCCCCACTAATTGTTAATCTTAGAATTGGGGGAGGGTAAGACGATCCTAGATCTGTACCTAAGGCACATGAGGTTGGTGGCACCTTAATTGGGGAGGACAGGCTCGTGGTAATGGCTGGAGCGGAATCAGTGGAATGGTATCAAACACATGGTTTTCATTTGTTTGATTCCATTCCATTTGCTTCGTTCCAGCCCTTATTATGAGCCGTCCTCCCCTCAGCAGCCTCCACTGACCTACTGGAGTCTTCACCCTGGAGCATAATGAATTCACACATAGTTTCAACATGAAAAGGCTTTGATGTCCTGTGATCATTGTCAGTTATATATAAATAAACGTATATGTTGTCCTGACCTTCACTCCTCCATCCTTCACCTTTCCCATCACCTTCATCCCCCCTCACCCATCCCCTCTTCTCACTCCATCCCCTCCTCTCTCATCCTCACCCCATCACCCCTTGCCCATCCCCTCCATCCGTTATATCCCTTTCCTCTCCATCCCCCCTCCACAGGGTACAGTACCACTCATTTGACCGCCTGTCCATCACGTCCATCTGTCCTGACTACAGCCTGAAGATCAGGAAGATAGCCCTGGATCAGTCCAAGTAACACAATCTGCCTCTCTCTCTCCCTCCCCCTCTGCTTTATCCCTTGCTCTTTCTCTTTCTGTCCCTGGACTTGTCCAAGTACCTCTCTATTTGCCTCTCACTTGTGTTCTCTTCTCCTCTCCCCTCTCTCGCTCTTTCTCATCTTTCCTCACTTTTGCATCTTTTCACTGCACCTTTACTTTTAGAGGAAACTTTGCTCTTTACTCCGCTCCCTTTCCCTGTCCTTCGCTCAATGTCTCTGTCCTTAGTTTTCTTCCTCCCTCGAGCATCTTCCGTCTGCATATTCTCCCTTCTGACTACTGTGGAAGACCACTGGGCTCTTTCCCTCTCTGTCTGTGTGTCACTTAGTGCTGAGCGATTAACAGAAATGTTGGTTAATTTTTGTTTTTTAAAACAATTTATTGACTGACATTGGTTGAATTATTTTAATCCCATTTCATTTTTTTTCTCTATGAGCTCAATGCGCACACTGTAGTTTCTCTACAGATAAATCAGATCATGCCCAAACTGTGTGTTGTACTGTTGTGGGGAGTTGAAGTTTCCAACAGGCCAATGTTCTACATAATTATCACGTTTTCGTCACTAAACTAACTCAAATAACCATAGTCCATAAAATAATGTTTATTCTTACGCCTGCTACATAAGAGACAGAAGAATGTGCGATCAAGAGGGGATACATAGAGAGCAGTTGCTTTTTGAGGTATTCAGCAGTCATATTGGTATGCCTTATTTACATTAAAGAACTACTGAAATAATGGTTTTCTCAGACAGCATAGTGTGTGTGAAATTAAAGTCATCAAATCAAACAATTGTAATATACAAAACTGAAATATTTTATTGAAGGAATGTGAATAACTGATGGTTAATTTTTATTTATTTATTTCACCTTTATTTAACCAGGTAGGCAAGTTGAGAACAAGTTCTCATTTACAATTGCGACCTGGCCAAGATAAAGCAAAGCAGTTCGACAGATACAACGACACAGAGTTACACATGGAGTAAAACAAACATACAGTCAATAATACAGTATAAACAAGTCTATATACAATGTGAGCAAATGAGGTGAGAAGGGAGGTAAAGGCAAAAAAGGCCATGGTGGCAAAGTAAATACAATATAGCAAGTAAAAGACTGGAATGGTAGTTTTGCAATGGAAGAATGTGCAAAGGAGCCAAATAAATAAATAAATTAAATACAGTTGGGAAAGAGGTAGTTGATTGGGCTAAATTATAGGTGGGCTATGTACAGGTGCATGTAAAGCTAGTGAGGGAGATAAGTGTTTCCAGTTTCAGAGATTTTTGTAGTTCGTTCCAGTCATTGGCAGCAGAGAACTGGAAGGAGAGGCGGCCAAAGAAAGAATTGGTTTTGGGGGTGAAAAGAGAGATATACCTGCTGGAGCGTGTGCTACAGGTGGGAGATGCTATGGTGATAAGGGGGGACTTTACCTAGCAGGGTCTTGTAGATGACATGGAGCCAGTGGGTTTGGCGACGAGTATGAAGCGGGGGCCAGCCAACGAGCGCATACAGGTCGAAATGGTGGGTAGTATATGGGGCTTTGGTAACAAAACGTATTGCACTGTGATAGACTGCATCCAATTTGTTGAGTAGGGTATTGGAGGCTATTTTGTAAATGACATCTCCAAAGTCGAGGATTGGTAGGATGGTCAGTTTTACAAGGGTATGTTTGGCAGCATGAGTGAAGGATGCTTTGTTGCGAAATAGAAAGCCAATTCTAGATTTAACTTTGGATTGGAGATGTTTGATATGGGTCTAGAAGGAGAGTTTACAGTCTAACCAGACACCTAAGGATTTGTAGTTGTCCACGTATTCTAAGTCAGAGCCGTCCAGAGTAGTGATGCTGGACGGTTCTGACTTAGAATATGTGGACAATTACAAATGTTGGACAGGCGGGTAGGTGCAGGTAGCGATCGGTTGAAGAGCATGCATTTAGTTTTACTTGTATTTAAGAGCAATTGGAGGCCACGGAAGGAGAGTTGTATGGCATTGAAGCTTGCCTGGAGGGTTGTTAACAGTGTCCAAAGAAGGGCCGGAAGTATACAGAATGGTGTCGTCTGCGTAGAGGTGGATCAGAGACTCATCAGCAGCAAGAGCGACCTCATTGATGTATACAGAGAAGAGAGTCGGTCCAAGAATTGAACCCTGTGGCACCCCCATAGAGACTGCCAGAGGTCCGGACAGCAGACCCTCCGATTTGACACACTGAACTCTATCAGAGAAGTAGTTGGTGAACCAGGCGAGGCAATCATTTGAGAAACCAAGGCTGTCGAGTCTGCCGATGAGGATGTGGTGATTGACAGAGTCGAAAGACTTGGCCAGATCAATGAATAGGGCTGCACAGTAATGTTTCTTATCGATGGCGGTTATGATATCGTTTAGAACCTTGAGCATGGCTGAAGTGCACCCATAACCAGCTCTGAAACCAGATTGCGTAGCAGAGAAGGTATGGTAAGATTCGAAATGGTCGGTAATCTGTTTGTTGACTTGGCTTTCGAAGACTTTAGAAAGGCAAGGTAGGATAGATATAGGTCTGTAGCAGTTTGGGTCAAGAGTGTCCCCCCCTTTGAAGAGGGGGACGACCGCAGCTTCTTTCCAATCTTTGGGAATCTCTGATGACACGAGAGGTTGAACAGGCTAGTAATAGGGGTGGCAATAATTTCGGCAGATAATTTTAGAAAAAAAGGGTCCAGATTGTCTAGCCCGGCTGATTTGTAGGGGTCCAGATTTTGCAGCTCTTTCAGAACATCAGCTGAATGGATTTGGGAGAAAGAGAAATGGGGAAGGCTTGGGCGAGTTGCTGTTGGGGGTGCAGTGCTGTTGACCGGGGTAGGAGTAGCCAGGTGGAAAGCATGGCCAACCGTAGAAAAATGCTTCTTGAAATTCTCAATTATGGTGGATTTATCAGTGGTGACAGTGTTTCCTATCTTCAGTGCAGCGGGCAGCTGGGAGGAGGTGTTCTTATTCTCCATGGACTTCAAGACTAGTCATTCAACTGAGACTGCTCTTCTCTGTATCACGGAGGCGCTCCGCACCGCTAAAGCTAACTCTCTCTCCTCTGCTCTCATCCTTCTAGACCTATCGGCTGCCTTCGATACTGTGAACCATCAGATCCTCCTCTCCACCCTCTCCGAGTTGGGCATCTCCGGCGCGGCCCACGCTTGGATTGCGTCCTACCTGACAGGTCGCTCCTACCAGGTGGCGTGGCGAGAATCTGTCTCCTCACCACGCGCTCTCACCACTGGTGTCCCCCAGGGCTCTGTTCTAGGCCCTCTTCTATTCTCGCTATACACCAAGTCACTTGGCTCTGTCATAACCTCACATGGTCTCTCCTATCATTGCTATGCAGACGACACACAATTAATCTTCTCCTTTCCCCCTTCTGATGACCAGGTGGCGAATCGCATCTCTGCATGTCTGGCAGACCTATCAGTGTGCATGACGGATCACCACCTCAAGCTGAACCTCGGCAAGACGGAGCTGCTCTTCCTCCCGGGGAAGGACTGCCCGTTCCATGATCTCGCCATCACGGTTGACAACTCCATTGTGTCCTCCTCCCAGAGCGCTAAGAACCTTGGCGTGATCCTGGACAACACCCTGTCGTTCTCAACTAACATCAAGGCGGTGGCCCGTTCCTGTAGGTTCATGCTCTACAACATCCGCAGAGTACGACCCTGCCTCACACAGGAAGCGGCGCAGGTCCTAATCCAGGCACTTGTCATCTCCCGTCTGGATTACTGCAACTCGCTGTTGGCTGGGCTCCCTGCCTGTGCCATTAAACCCCTACAACTCATCCAGAACGCCGCAGCCCGTCTGGTGTTCAACCTTCCCAAGTTCTCTCACGTCACCCCGCTCCTCCGCTCTCTCCACTGGCTTCCAGTTGAAGCTCGCATCCACTACAAGACCATGGTGCTTGCCTACGGAGCTGTGAGGGGAACGGCACCTCAGTACCTCCAGGCTCTGATCAGGCCCTACACCCAAACAAGGGCACTGCGTTCATCCACCTCTGGCCTGCTCGCCTCCCTACCACTGAGGAAGTACAGTTCCCGCTCAGCCCAGTCAAAACTGTTCGCTGCTCTGGCCCCCCAATGGTGGAACAAACTCCCTCACGACGCCAGGACAGCGGAGTCAATCACCACCTTCCGGAGACACCTGAAACCCCACCTCTTTAAGGAATACCTAGGATAGGATAAGTAATCCTTCTCACCCCCCCCCCCCTTTAAGATTTAGATGCACTATTTTAAAGTGACTATTCTACTGGATGTCATAAGGTGAATGCACCAATTTGTAAGTCGCTCTGGATAATAGCGTCTGCTAAATGACTTAAATGTAAATGTAATGGACTTTACAGTGTCCCAGAACTTTTTTGAGTTAGTGTTGCAGGAAGCAAATTTCTGCTTGAAAAAGCAAGCCTTGGCTTTTCTAACTGCCTGTGTGTAATGATTTCTAGCTTCCCTGAACAGCTGCATATCGCGGGGGCTGTTCGATGCTAATGCAAAACGCCATAGGGCATTCAGGTCTGGGGGGTATATCTGTTCCTGGTTCTAAATTTCTTGAATGGGGCATGTTTATTTAAGATGGTAGGGAAGGCATTTAAAAAAAATATCCAGGCATCCTCTACTGACGGGATGAGATCAATATCCTTCCGGGATACCCCGGCCAGGTCGATTAGAAAGGCCTGCTCGCTGAAGTGTTTCAGGGAGCGTTTTACAGTGATGAGTGGAGGTCGTTTGACCGCTGACCCACTACGGATGCAGGCAATGAGGCAGTGATCGCTGAGATCTTGGTTGAAGACAGCAGAGGTGTATTTAGAGGGGAAGTTGGTTAGGATGATATCTATGAGGGTGCCCGTGTTTAAGGCTTTGGGGAGGTACCTGGTAGGTTCATTGATCATTTGTGTGAGATTGAGGGCATCAAGTTTAGATTGTAGGATGGCTGGGGTGTTAAGCATGTTCCAGTTTAGGTCACCTAGCAGCACGAGCTCTGAAGATAGATGGGGGGCAGTCAGTTCACATATGGTGTCCAGAGCACAGCTGGGGGCAGAGGGTGGTCTATAGCAGGCGGCAACGGTGAGAGACTTGTTTTTAGAGAGGTGGATTTTTAAAGGTAGAAATTCAAATTGTTTGGGTACAGACCTGGATAGTAGGACAGAACTCTGCAGGCTATCTTTGCAGTAGATTGCAACACCGCCCCCTTTGGCAGTTCTATCTTGTCTGAAAATGTTGTAGTTTGGAATTAAAATTTCTGAATTTTTGGTGGTCTTCCTAAGCCAGGATTCAGACACAGCTAGAACATCCGGGTTGGCAGAGTGTGCTAAAGCAGTGAATAGAACAAACTTAGGGAGGAGGCTTCTAATGTTAACATGCATGAAACCAAGGCTATTACGGTTACAGAAGTCGTCAAAAGAGAGAGCCTGGGGAATAGGAGTGGAGCTAGGCACTGCAGGGCCTGGATTCACCTCTACATCGCCAGAGGAACATAGGAGGAGTAGAATAAGGGTGCGGTTGAAAGCAATAAGAATTGGTCGTCTAGAACGTCTGGAACAGAGAATAAAAGGAGGTTTCTGGGGGCGATAAAATAGCATCAAGGTATAATGTACAGACAAAGGTATGGTAGGATGTGAATACAGTGGAGGTAAACCTAGGTATTGAGTGATGAAGAGAGAGATATTGTCTCTAGAAACATCATTGAAACCAGGAGATGTCATTGCATGTGTGGGTGGTGGAACTAATAGGTTGGATAAGGTATAGTGAGCAGGACTAGAGGCTCTACAGTGAAATAAGCCAATAAACACTAACCAGAACAGCAATGGACAAGACATATTGACATTAAGGAGAGGCATGCTTAGTCGAGTGATCAAAAGGGTCCAGTGAGTGGAGAGGTGATAAGTGATAATGATAAGCAGTCATGAGCAGTCATTATCATCATGGGACTTTTAATTATTGTTTTATTCTGTTTGGTTACAACATTCAACCCACATAATGCATAGTGCATTTAATGTTTCGAAAATCTTGATTATTGTTTATAATCGAACCGAATCCGAACCAACCTCAAAAAGCTCTAATCGCTCAGCACCACTCTCACTCCTTTCTTCAACTTCTTTGCATGGTCTTTCATGTAACCTATTTTCCACTCAGGCTGAGTTATAGATCTATCTGTAGTGCTGATGGTTCTGTTCACAGTTTTCTGGCATGATGATGATGATAGCATCTCCTGTCTCAAAACACTCAAATTCATGACTCAATGCAAATTTGACAGATTTTTTTGCTCTCTCTCGCTCTCTCTCAGGTCTTTGGAATTGTTCTTTGCCACCAACCAGAACAACCGAAGTGGTGATCACACCAATGACAAGTCCCCCCGTCTCTGCCGCAAGTTCTCCGGTCCTCTCTCCATATCCTCCCGCACCTCCTCTCCTGTCCGCACACGCAAACTCTCTCTGCATTCCCCCATCAGTGCCAGGGTGGGGGGGCTGGACCTTATTAATATTAACTCTATCCCCTCCTCCTTCTCTCAGTCCGCTGTCAGTAGTCCATCCTCAGCCCAAACCCCTACATTCCACACCCCTCCCCCCAGACCCCCACTACCACTTCCCCCCCTCCCACCTCCTCCTCGCCCCCTCCAGGTGGCAACAAGACCCCCCAAGACCAGGCCCCCCTCCTCCCCTGTCTACCTCTGTCCTACCCCGAACAGAGTCCCTCCCCCACTACAGAAGGGCAGGAGCTGCCTCGTGTTGACGCCTTCTGTGGAAAAATGAGACGCAGCATCCGCAGAGGTAAGGCCTATCTAAACACACACATGCAGCACAGATGCGCACACACATACTACCTGGATTCCCTTACTGAGCTGCCTTCTGAGCATCACAGGCATTTCGGCAGTTTATTTCTGAGTTTTAACAGAAGCTCTGATTCTGATGTTCTCTGACAAGGCCTTTAGAGAGAAGAGAGGCAGGCTGCTAGGGTGTTTATGGCTGCACATTATACACAGCCATTAGAATTGGGGTGTGAGTAGAAAGCATTCAGAGGAAGTGTTCTCACTTTACATTCTTTACTGTGTGTGTATGGGAAAAAGCGAGAGAGAGTGAGTGTTTTATGACCTTTCCCCCTGACTGTTTCATGCCCAGAACTGGGCTTCTTTTAATATATTTTTTTACCCATATTCCAATAGGTGCACTTCTAGAAATACTACACTTTTGACTACTTTGATACACTTTTAGTGAATTTGTCTAAATAATTCTGACTTCTTCACATTGGTGAACTAGATACATAAATGGCTTTCCAGGTCTCATTTGAAAAACATTAGTTTTTATCTCAACGAGACTAACCTGGTTAAATAAATACAATTTCTAAACTGTAAAACAGAAGCAGTGGGGTACGAAAGGTTGCTGGATCGAATCCCCAAGCTGAAAAGGTTCTGTCGTTCAGCCCCCGAACAAGGCAGTTAACCCACTGTTCCCCGGTAGGCTGTCATTGTAAATAAGATTTTGTTCATAACTGACTTGCCTAGTTAAATAAAGGTTAAATAATAATCCCAACTCATACTACTACCAATACAAACAGCTGTAGTATGAATCTGCAGGTAGCTAAAGCTAACAAACTACGTTCAATGTTAGCTAGATAACATTAGGCTATAACTAGCAATGCAAATGGATTTCTGATTAGAATAATATTACTACACAGATCATACACGTAATGTAAGCCAGCAAGCTAATGCTAGCTAACAGTATGCTTTAACTTGCAATAAAAACAACTTTCTGACTAAATTAGAAACATATATCTGAAAATGTAACTAGACTTTTATACCCGTAACATATTATATTCTTATTTGCGAATAATATAAATGACTCCAAAATGACAACACATTACATACAATTTCTGCAAATTAATCCAACAAGTTTGTGGTCACAAATTTGCTAGGAATATGGGACCAAATATTGAACATTTCACTACTTTATTTATAAGAATCTTTAGGGTGTCAATATAAAAAAAGTATAATATTTTTTAAACAATCTCTTTCTCTAAGCAATTGTATTAATATAAAATATAATTACACATATTTAACAATGAAGTAAATCGGAAGTTTGCAAGAGAGCTTTATAAACAAAAAGAGAGCAATGCATCAATTTACTGTACAAGACTTCAGAGAGGGCCATCCTACTTTCTGATACAGAATGCAGTGATGTGTACTGAACATTTGGCCTGTAATAAAGCATAATGCGCTGTGATAAACAGCATCCAATTTAGTGTAGTGGCAGGTGCATTCATATACACTGAGTGTACAAAACATGACATAGACCAACCAAGTGAATCCAGGTGAAAGCTATGATCCCAAGGCAGAGATCTTTGGTGAATGGGGCTGAAATGGATTTTGGGAATCTCATCCTGCTGACCAACAGTTTCACCCACCTGCTTCCGGAGATTCCTGCTCCCTCATCCTCTACCCTGTCTCCAGACCAGGGCGTCTCCACCACATATACTACAGCCGGCTCTACCACATATACTACAGCCGGCTCTGGTCCATCGGGCCACACCACACTTCGGTCCTCAAGGGGTCTTTTAAACCACTATAAGCGAAAGAACATCCATACCTCCCCAGCTTTCACCTGCTTTCAACATCAGCAGCACTATGGTGAGAAAAATCTTGGTTCCCAGTGCAAAAACCCTGTTCTACCCAGGAGCACAAGTACAGGACACCACAAGGCTGCTTCCGACCATTCTGCGACAGATGCTTGGGAGGTGACGCTGTCATTGTCCATGTGGGGTCAAATGACATCAGGAGGGATAGGAACTTTTGAAAATTGATTTTAAAGAACTGATTCTAGCATTGAAAGATTCAATAAAGCGGCCAATCATTTCTGGTCCGGTACTGTTGTTGGGCAGTAGGTGTGAAAGATTCAGCAGGCTACTGGCATTACACATCTGGCTAAAAGATTGCTGTAGCTCTGTTGGAATCAATTTATAGATAACTTTGACACCTTCTGGAAACAGAAGATACTCTACAGGAATGACTGACCGTGCACTATCAGCTCCAATGTAAATAACATGAGCTGATAAGCTCCCAAGTTAAGCATTAAAAACAATCAAGCAACCCAGAAAAGTGCTAAATAGCCCATAGTAACATATGTAGCCTAAGAAACAAGATTCATGAAGTCAATAACTTTCTTTTAACAGGTGACATTCATATTCTGACTATCTCTGAAACTCATTTAGATAATTCCTGTAATGATACAGTGGTAGCAATATATGGCTATGACATCTACCCGAAAAGACAGAAATGCCAGTGCTGCGATCTATATTCAGAACCACATTCCTGTAAAGCTTAGAGACGATCTAATGTTAAATACTGTTGAAGTAATATGGCTGCAGGTTCATCTGCCTCACATAAAGCCCATTCCTGTGGGAAGCTGCTATAGGCTACCAACTGCTAACAGTCAGTATCTGGATATGTGTGAAATGCTTGACAATGTATGTGATATCAACAGAGAAGTATATTGTCTGGGTGATTTAAATATTGACTGGCTTTCATCAAGCTGCCCACTAGTTACAAATAGCACAGGAATGAAATCATCAACATGTATTGATCACAGCTTTACTAATGCTGCAGAAATTTGATTTCAAGCAGTATCCAAATCCATAGGATGTAGTGATCACAATATAGTAGCCATATCTAGGAAAACCAAAATTCCAAAGACCGGGCCTAATATATTGTATAAGAGGTCAGATGTTGACAACCCACTGGTAATGCCAACTACTTTAATTCCTTTTTCATTGGAAAGATAAGCAAACTTAGGCATGACATGCCAGCAACAACCTCTGGCACTACACATCCAAGTATAGTTTACCAAATTTTGAAAGATGAGCATTGTACTTTTGATTTCCATAAAATGAGTGGGCAAGAGGTGAAAAAATGATTGTCTATCAACAATGACAATCCACTGGGGTCTGACAATCTGGATGGAAAATTACTGAGGATAATAGCGGACGATATTGTCCCTCCTATTTGTCACTCCTATTTGCCATATCTTCAATTTAAGCCCACTAGAAAAATTATTCCCCTTCTTAAGGATAGTAAAGCCTCCTTTACTGGCTCAAATAGCCAACCCTTTGAAAACTTTTGGAAAAAATGGAGTTTGAGCAGATATAATACAGTAAACAAATTTCAGCACGCCTATAGGGAAGAATATTCAACAGGCACAGCACTTACACAAATGACTGATGATTGGCTGAGAGAATTTGATGATACAAATATTGTAGGGGATTTTTGTTAGACTTCAGTGCAGCTTTTCACATTTTCGATCATAGTCTGCTGCTGAAAAAACGTATGTGTAATGTCTTTACACCTCCTGCAATATTGTGGACAAAGAGTTACCTGTCTAACAGAACACAGAGGGTGTTTAATGGAAGGGTGTTCTTTAATGGAAGCCTCTCAAACATAATCCAGGTAGATTCAGGAGTTCCCCAGGGCAGCAGTTTAGGCCCCTTAATTTTTTCAATATTTACTAACGCCATGCCACTGGCTTTGAATAAACTTAGGAAAATTGCTATTGGTTCAGAACACAGCTGGCCCTTAAAAGTACACAGAGAGATAACATTAATGATATGCATGTCAGTCTCTCCTGGCTCAAAGTAGAAGAGAGATTGACTTCATCATTTGTTTTTGTAAAAAGTGTTGACAAGCTGAATGTACCAAGCAGCCTGTTTAAACCATTGGGACACAGCTCGGACACGCATGAATACCCCACAAGACATACCACCAGAGGTCTCGTCACTGTCCCCAAGTCCAGAACAGACTACGGGAGGCGCACAGTACTGCATAGTGCCATAGTACTGCATGGCACTATGCAAGCAGTTGACCCAGATATAAAAACGGGTTAAAATACACCTTATGGAACAGCGAGGACTGTGAAGACACACACACACCGGTACAGACATACGCATACATTGTAAAATTGTTGAATGGTGGTATTATACATATTTTATTGTACATTTTGTATTGTAGATATGTAGTGGTGTAATAGTGTTATATGATGTACTGTTTTATATTTTGTTTTAAATGCAATGTAAGTGCTTTAATGTGTTTGGACCCCAAGAAGAGCAGCTAATGGGGATCCCTAATAAATACAAATCCCTTATTGATATCACCTATTAAATCCTTAAATCCACTTCAATCAGTTTAGATGAAGGGGATGAGACAGGTTAAAGAAGGATTTTTAAGCCTTGAGACAATTGAGACATGGATTGTGTATGTGTGCCATTCGGAGGATGAATGGGCAAGACAAAACATTGAATTGCCTTTGAATGGGGTATGGTAGTAGGTGCCAGGCACATATATTTGAGTGTGTCATGAACTGCAACGCTACTGGGGTTTTCATGCTCAACGGTTTCCGGTGTGTATCAAGAATGGTCCACCACCCAAAGGACATCCAGGAAACTTGGCACAATTGTGGGGCCTGCATCCCTGTGGAACGCTGTCGACAACTTGTAGTACATGCCCCGATGAATTGAGGCTGTTCTGAGGGAAAAAGGGGGTGCAACTAAATATTATGAAGGTGCTCCTAAATGTTCTGTACACTCAGTGTAGATAGTCTAGAACCGGCAGGAATGTTGACTGAATGATCTGCTTTTTGCTATTTAGCGAAGAGGCATGACCTATTTCTAAAGACTATTTTTATTCTCAACTTCTTAACTAACTTATCAATATGCTTTTTAAGAGGTAGATATTCTTCAATCCAGATGCCCAGAGGGGACATGATCAATGTGGGCACCATCCATTTTTTGTAAATAATGTTTTGAAAGTAACATATACTGTACTTGTTTTGACCTGTATTAAGTACCAATTTCAGTTCAACAAAGGCTTTCTGCAAACAGTTGTGTATGCTATTGCCCCCACGGTTGGCCAGGCTCTTTTGGAGCTCCAGTCTGCCTTAATTTCCTTGTAGAAAGCCTTTGTTGAAGTGAAATTGATACTTTATGCAGGGATGTTATTTTCCAATTCAGGTAAAAATGTATCTGATGATTTATGCATATGTCCATTGGATGGTGCCACCATTAATCATGCCCCCGCTTATAAATATCTGGGCATCTGGGTGGAAGAAAAGCAATCTTTTGTAGTGCACTGCAGACAAGCCACCGGGGGAGACTCATTGAGGCCTGGTGACAGACAGAGTCTACATCACGCGGTGTTGGCTCCCTCTGATGGACGTGCCAGGTCTCGATGGGTCCTCTGGCCAAGACTAATTGAGGCTGATTGAGACTGGTGAGTAATCAAGGGGCCGTTTGCTCATCGGCCATATGGGGCCCATAAAGCTGCCAGGAGGGCAGCCACGGGAGGTTTGGAGGTGGTGAGAGCTTGCTACTGGATAGACATCCTCACGGCCTGCTAGAACCGAGGGGCTCTGTGTTTTATCCCAGAGGAGACAACATTCCCCGGAGCCCAGAAGGCGGTATTCCGGAAGAGGTCTTCTGGATGAGACCGATCTGTGTCAACGTCTAGATCAAAAACCTTGGTCTGCCACAAGTGGTGGAGAATGTAGGCATTCTGACAATGTGGTCAGACCAGGGTTGACGTTTATGTAATATCACTATGGATGAGTTAACAGCTCAATTCGTTTGGGCGCAACAGAACATTCACAAATGAATGCTGGAAGAACAGTGTCTACAGACTGTCTGCCTGCTTGAGGAAGTCAAGAAGCTGCGAGGAGAAACGCAGACTGAATCTCATCCCAATCAATTTTTTATCAAGCTAACGGAGGATGATGACATCGAGACTTACCTCTGCATGTTAGAACTTAAAACAGACAGCACTCCGGAAAGGATGGCCCAAGATGAAGTGGTCAGGTCTGCTGGCCCGTTCCTGTCCAGAGACGCCCAAAAGACAATCTGATAGCATGTCAAATAAATCATGAGATAAAAACAAATTTATATTACATCTTCTCAACAATTTATTTATTTTATTTATTTCATCTTTATTTAACCAGGTAGGCTAGTTGAGAACATATCTCATTTGCAACTGCGAATTTGCAACTGCGATAAAGCGTAGCAATTCGACACATACAACAACACAAAGTTACACATGGAATAAACAAAACATACAGTCAATAATACAGTAGAACTAAAGAAAACAAAGTCTATATACAGTGAGTGCAAATTAGGTAAGTCAAGGAAATAAATAGGCCATGGTGGCGAAGTAATTACAATATAGCAATTAAACACTGGAATGGTAGATCGGCAGAAGATGAATGTGCAGGTAGAGATACTGGAGTAGGTAGATGGGCTGTTTACAGATAGGCTAAGTACAGGTGCAGTGATCTGTGAACTGCTCTGACAGCTGGTGCTTAAAGCTAGTGAGGGAGATGTGAGTCTCCAGCTTCAATTCCAGCTGCAATTCGTTCCAGTCATGGGCAGCAGAGAACTGGAAGGAAAGATGACCAAAGGAGGAATTGGCTTTGGGGGTGACCAGTGAGATATACCTGCTGGAGCGCGTGCTACGAGTGGGTGCTGCTATGGTGACCAGTGAGCTGAGATAAGGCGGGGCTTTACCTAGCAGAGACTTGTAGATAACACGTAGCCAGTGGATTTGGCGACGAGTATGAAGCGAGGGCCAACCAACGAGAGCGTACAGGTCGCAATGGTGGGTAGTGTATGGGGCTTTGGTGACAAAACGGATGGTACTGTGATAGACTGCATCCAGTTTATTGAGTAGAGTGTTGGAGGCTATTTTATAGATGACATCACCGAAGTCGAGGATCGGTAGGATGGTCAGTTTTACGAGGGTATGTTTGGCAGCATGAGTGAAGGATGCTTTGTTGCGATATAGGAAGCCGATTCTAAATTTAATTTTGGATTGGAGATGCTTAATGTGAGTCTGGAAGGAGAGTTTACAATCTAGCCAGACACCCAGGTATTTGTAGTTGTCCATGTATTCTAAGTCAGAGCCGTCCAGAGTAATGATGCTGGACAGGCAAGCAGGTGCGGGCAGCGATCGATTGAAAAGCATGCATTTAGTTTTACTTGTATTTAAGAGCAAGTTGGAGGCCACGGAAGGAGAGTTGTATGGCATTGAAGCTTGTCTGGAGGTTAGTTAACACAGTGTCCAAGGAGGGCCAGAAGTATACAGAATGGTGTCGTCTGCGTAGAGGTGGATCAGAGAATCACCAGCAGCAAGAGCAACATCATTGATGTATACAGAAAAGAGAGTCGGTCCGAGAATTGAACCCTGTGGCACACCCATAGAGACTGTCAGAGGTCCAAACTGTCAGAGGCCCTCCGACTGAACTCTATCAGAGACAACAATACATCATATATCCTCAGAAATAGTGACACATTATTGATACACATTCATGGGTGTAAAGGCCCGTTGGTTAAAACTTCTTAAGGTATAGGGGACGCTTGCTTCCCACTTGGCCAAAAGCCAGGGAAAATGCAGCGCTGCAAATTCAAATAAAATGATTTAAAAATCAAACTTTCATTAAATCACACATGTAAGATACTAAATTAAAGCTACACTCGTTGTGAATCCAGCCAACATGTCAGATTTTAAAAAGGTTTTTCGGGCGAAAGCATAAGAAGCTATTATCTGATGATAGCACAACAGTAAACAAAGAGAGTTTGTAGCATATTTCAACCCTGCAGGCGCTACACAAAACGCCGAAATAAAATATAAAACATGCCTTACCTTTGACGAGATTCTTTTGTTGGCACTGCAATATGTCCCATAAACATCACAATTGGTATTTTTGTTTGATTAATTCTGTCCATATATATCCAAAATGTCAATTTATTTGGCGCATTTGATCCAGAAAAAAACAGCTTCCAATTTGCGCAACTTCACTATAAAATATCTCAAAAGTTGCCTGTAAACTTTGCCAAAACATTTCAAACTACTTTTGTAATACAACTTGAGGTATTTTTAAACGTTAATAATCGATCAAATTGAAGACGGGTCTGTGTTCAATACAGGAAGACAACAAACCAACGCTACTTTTCAAGTCTTGCGCAACTCTCAACAGTGTTACCCGGTTCCTAAATGGCCGTACTTCTTCATTGCACGAAGTAATAACCTCAACCAAATTCCAAAGACTGGTGACATCCAGCGGAAGCGGTAGGAACTGAAAACAAGTTCCTAAGAAATATCGTTTCCCAATGAGAACTCAGTGAACTCAATAACTGTTCTGAACAGTTAGTCCTCGAGGTTTTACCTGCTACATAAGTTCTGTTATACTCACAGACATGATTCAAACAGTTTTAGAAACTTCAGAGTGTTTTGTATCTAAATCTACTAATAATATGCATATCTTATTCTTGGCATTTCGCTACACACACTGTTGGAGCCATGAGAAGTGCAAATGCAAATCAGAGTCATCACAAGGCGACATCACTATTGGATCTAATAGCAGAATTTGATATGTAAGTACAGAGATTACATTGTTGAATTTCTCCCAGAATTCAACCACCCCCGGGCATTTCCACCAGCACATGCTGAAAAGTACCAAGGTCCCCTGTGGTGCAGAACTCATAATGGTCATATGCTCTTCAAGAGCACATTCACGTTTTTAGTACACAATTATCGATTTTATTACACAGTATGCCTACACATTAATAGTATATATTTAAAAAATCTAAGAGAATGCACTGAAACCAAAATACCTTTTAGTTTTGGTGATCCTCTCAGCTCCGGCTCATAATCAACAAGTCCTACAACACCTACGGTAGGCCTACAGTATATCTAAACATGTTTTTTTCATCTATACATGTACAGTGGAAGTCGGAGGTTTATGTACACCTTAGTCAAATACATTTGACCTTTTCCACAAGTTTTTATCAATTTCTGACATTTAATCCTAGTAAAAATTCCCAGTCTTAGGATCAACAATTTATTGTAAGAATGTGAAATCTCAGAATAATAGTAGAGAGAATTATTTACTTCAGCTTTTATTTCTTTCATCACATTCCCAGTGGGTCATACGTTTACATACACTCAATTAGTATTTGGTAGCATTGCCTTTAAATTGTTTAACTTGGGTTAAAAGTTTCAGGTAGCCTTCCACAAGCTTACCACAATAAGTTGGGTGAATTTTGGCCCATTCCTCTTGACAGAGCTGGTGTAACTGAGTCAGGTTTGTAAGCCTCCTTGCTCGTACACATTTTTCAAGTTCTGCCCACCATTTTTCTATAGGATTGAGGTCAGAGCTTTGTGATGACCACTCCAATACTTTGACATTGTTGTCCTTAAGCCATTTTGCCACAACTTACTGACTGATGGGATATGTTGCTTCAATATATCCACATAATTTTCCTCCCTCATGATGCCATCTATTTTGTGAAGTGCACCAGTCCCTCCTGCAGCAAAGCACCCCCACAACATGATGTTGCCACCCCGTGCTTCACGGTTAGGATGGTGTTCTGCAGTTGCAAATGAGAACTTCTTCTCAACTGGCCTACCTGGTTAACTTCTTGGTGACTGGGGGGCATTATTGAGTAGCTTGGATGAATAAGGTGTCCAGAGTAAACTGCCTGCTCCTCAACCATAAAAGCCTGAATATGCATATAATTGGTATATTTGGATAGAAAACACTCTGAAGTTTCCAAAACTGTTTGAATGATGTCTGTGAGTATAACAGAATTCATATGGCAGGTGAAAACCTGAGAAAAATCCAAACAGGAAGTGGGAAATCTGAGGTTTGTAGTTCTTCAACTCATTGCCATTCCAATATACAGTGTCTGTGGGGTCATTTTGCACTTCTTAAGGATTCCACTAGATGTCAACAGTCTTTAGAATGTTGTTTCAGGCTTCTACTGTGAAGGGTGGCTGAATGAGAGGGTATTGAGCCAGGTTTCTGGCAGAGTGCCATGGGCTTGTGACGTGCGTTCATGTGAAAGTTACCTCGCGTTCTGTTGCTTTTCTACAGACAAAGGAATTCTCCGGTTGGAACATTATTGAAGATGTATGATAAAAACATCTTAAAGATTGATTCTATACTTCGTTTGACATGTTTTTACGGACTGTAACGGAACTTTTTTGACTTTTCGTCCGACCTTTCCGCTGTACTTGCACGCGAGTCGTGAGTTTGGATTTATTTACCAAACGCGCTAACAAAAGGAGGTGTTTGCTTTATCGAACAAATCAATTTTTTTTGTGGAACTGGGATTCCTGGGAGTGCATTCTGATGAAGATCATCAAAGGTAAGTGAATATTTATAATGCTATTTCTGACTAATGTTGACTCTGCAACATGGCGGATATCTTTTTGGCTTGTTTGGGCTCTGAGCGCCGTACTCGGATTACTGCATGGTATACTTTTTTCCGTAAAGTTTTTTTAAATCTGACACAGCGGTTGCATTAAGGAGAAGTTTGTCTAAAGTTCCATGTATAATAGTTGTATCTCTTATCAATGTTTATTTTGAGTATTTCTTTAAATTGATGTGGCTCTCTGCAAAATCACTGCATGTTTTAGAACTGCTGAACATAACACGCCAATGTAAAATGAGATTTTTGGTTATAAATATGCACTTTATCGAACAAAACAAACATGTATTGTGTAACATGAAGTCCTATGAGTGTCATCGGATGAAGATCATCAAAGGTTAGTGATTAATTTGATCTCTATTTGTGCTTTTTGTGACTCCTCTCTTTGGCAGGAAAAATGACTGTGTTTTTCTGTGTCTTGGTGGTGACCTAACATAATTGTTTGGTGTGCTTTCGCTGTAAATCCTTTTTGAAATCAGACACTGTGGCTGGATTAACAATAATTTTATCTTTAAAATGGTGTAAAATACTTGTATGCTTGAGGAATTTTAATTATGAGATTTTTGTTGTTTTGAATTTGGCGCCATGATCTTTCACTGGCTGTTGGCGGGGTGGGACGCTACCGTCCCACATTTCCCAGAGAGGTTTAATAAAGGTAAAATAAAAAGAGGGATTGATTTTAAGAAATGTAGCTTATTTAATTTGATTAATATTATGGTGTTTATATTCCAAAAAAATGAAAAATGAAGAACATCTGCACTTTTGAGGCCAATTGTGCGTCGCCCCACAGCCCTCCCGGTCACGTCCGGTAACGACAGAGCCTGGGGACGAACCCAGAGTCTCTGGTGGCACAGCTGGTGCTGCAGTACAGCGCCCTTAAACCACTGCGCCACCCGGGAGGCAGAAAGAGGTTTTGATTAACAAGTGAGTGAGAAAGTTATAGAGAGTCAAATATTATACTAATCTCCCTTGTTATTGGTAATGGTTAGAGAGCATGTCTTGGGGGTATGATCTTTGACCCTCTAACTTTTTAATTATTCATAATTCACAATTTATTCAGGATTATCCATAATCATGGTAGCATATAGAATTATTTTGAAACATATTCTATATTTCACATAGGTGAAACCAATAAGAAACAATCAGGATAACGATAGAAACAAGGTAAGGGTGCCCTCCAGTGGTAACCAGTGGTAACCTAAGGAAACACACTCAAAATAAAACAGAAACTGTGACAAGAATGGGCTTTAAGTGAGGTAGATGAACCTGTAGCCATATTACTTCAACAGTATTTAACAGGAGAGCCTTTGTAAGCTTTACAGGAATGTGGTTCTGAATACAAACAGCCACACCATAAACAGCCACACCTTTGCCATTTCTGTCTTTTCTGTAGATCTTATAACCATGTATTTCTACCACTGTATCATCAAAGGAATTATCTAAGTGAGTTACAGAGATTGTCAGAATATGAATGTCACCTGTTACTAGCAAATTATTGATTTCATGAACCTTGTTTCTTAAGCTACATATGTCAACGTGGGCTATTTTTTACACTTTTCTGGGGTCTTTGAATGTAGTTCTTGCTTTACTGGGAAGCTTAGCAGAGGTAGACATGCTTGGGTTATTTATGTTAGTGCAGGGTGAGCTGCACACAGTGGACTTCCTGCTTGTGCACACCACCTCAGTCCTAACAGTATTTATCTGGTTAATAGGCATCTGATTACCACATACAATAGCTGTAGGATCAGCAGAGGCAGGATAGTGAGATGGACATACATTAGGTTACTTACATTGTGTCTTTCAATGCCCTTGGGATAATGTACATTTGCTGAAGCATTATGACAACTCAGCGACACAACGGTAGGGATTAAATGAGCTGGACTTGGGTCATTGACAAATCATTGTCTCAACGCAGCCTTATAATTCTGTGAAAGGATCCAAGAACCCACATTTTTGGGTTGTCAATAAATGTTAAAACCACAGAGCTGCAATAGTCTTGTAGACAGGTACGGAGAGCTAAAAGTCTGCTGAACCATTCAATGTCATGATTTATGCCAAATATTATGTGGCGTTCGTTGGTGTCAAGTAGAGACCCAATCAGTTCTTTAAAATACATCTTCAGCTGTTCTGAGCTGCCCTTCATAATGTCATTCGACCCCAAGTGAACCATGACAGTATCAGCCCCCACTGACACACAGCCTCAGGAAGCAACGTGGTGATATCCTGAATGTTTGCCCTGGGAAGACACAAAGTCTTTGCCCCTGGTACAAATATATACCTCACCATCGAACTCTATGATTGTGAGGCCAGAGCCACAGAACTCACCTGAATAGAGGGCTGCTGAGACGCAGGCTGCGTGCAGGCTACAACAGACAAACGGACAGAGCTCTGATCCAGAGACCACGGCCCAGCGAAGGGGGGCTGGGTGGTCAAGGCTGTGCCCAGGCGATTGATTGACTAGGACAGGGAGAGGTAGCTGGTGGGACATCCACAGCCATGGAGGGAACACCCAAGTCCCCGGCAGAAGACAGCTGGTACAGGGGCTCAAAGCGATTTGAAAGTCTTAATTCCGGACACAGGGAAGAAGACAGGTGTGCCGAGAACGATTCTTCTCCTTCGTTCTGGTTCCGACACGCATCCATTTACGCTCACCTGGAGTCGAACAATGAGCAGCCATTTTCTGGTTCAAGCTAGTAGAGGAGTACAGTGGTGGAAATGTGTCGTAGTACAGGAAGGTCCCATTATGATCCTCTTGGATGTTTTGACAGGAAGCATTTGAAGATGCCGATAGTCTAATGGAATCCTTATTCAGTTCAAGCCGTTTGGTTAAATGTAAAATTTCTTCATGAAGATTAATGATCTTTTCTTAATAAGCTGCATCAAGTTCAATACATTTTTTGGTATTTTTCATGGTCTAAAATGACCACAGCACCCCCCTTGTCTGCAGGTTTGATTTAACAAAGTCTTTCATTTGTTCAGTGAGTGCCTGTTTCTTCTGTCCTGGTGAGGTTTTCTGAATGTGGTTAGTTTTTCTCATATATATACAGGCACAACTTCTTGTATGACTAACCTACAATAGGTATTAACTGAGGAGTTGTTAACCATTGGACATAATTTGCTTTTGGGAATAAAATGAGTAATAGTTATTTGTTGGGTCTCTAGGCTGGAAGCAGTGTTTTGGGAAAACACATCTAAGTTTTTATCTTGTGAATTAATCTTTTGTATCAAATGGTTTGTCTGTACAGAGGCCCTTAGATAAGACTGAGACTTGAGCGTCAGTGAGTTCTTTTCTGGAGAGGTTAATTACCACGTCCTGCTGTAGCTCCTAGTCCCCTCGATAAGTAAAGCTTACACGGTGATACTAGCAATAGCAGCATTGCAGGTTTCCCTTTTCTCTCATGTTCAATCAAATTGACTCCAAAATGACACAATACATTAATTACCATACATTTCTATTGGGCAAAAAAAATTAAAATAAGGAAGTAATCTGAAACGCAACCAAAACTTACTGCAAATGCATCCAACAAGATTTTAGAGTCACAAGCTTGATGTTGTCAATGCGTCCCAGGAATATGGGATCAAATACAACACTTTTGACTACTTTATTTATACAAATCTTTAGACGTGTCAATCATTTTCACACTCCTAAGCATATCGCTTATTGGCTGGGCGGACACTGCGCACACACGCACACGCATGCCACACACACACACACAGTGCAGGATAGTCATCTAAAGTGGCTCTGTAGTCCTGAGTTTATGAAGACAGTTAAAGGGAAGACTTCTTGATCCGAGTATTTATCTGTGTGAGAGAGTGTGTGTGTGTGTGTGTGAGTGAAGGATTCACTTTTCTGTTTTTTTAAAAAGGTATTTTCTGATTTGATTTAACTGATAGAGATAGAGGGTGACAGTGAGGAACGATAGAGATTGTGACAAAGGGCCTTATGCCAGATTCAAACCTATGCCGTCACTGTAGACGTGTGTGCTGGAGGCTGCAGCATTACCGCTAGACCAGCCAAGCATGCTGACACACTGTTCTACATGACGCTGTTGTTGTTGCCATTGTGTGATTGACAATAGTGTGTCATTTTCTGCTTAGCTGTCTTGGAGTCTGTCTCAATGGACAAGTTCATCCCTGAGTCGCCTCAGAACAGCGAATCGGGAGAAGTCTCTCCCTGCCGCTCCCCCTCCACCCCACGACACTTCCGCTACAAGCAGCCTGGAGGTAAATGTGTGTGCATATGTTTGTGTGTCAGACTTGACACAACTACGGTTTAAACTGTGCTTCGTGGAAAGTAACTATTTATTTGGGGGGGGCAAATAGTTAACTATTTGAATACAGATCTCAGAAAGTGATTATTTTTCGGAAACTATTGGATTTGCTGCCTCCAACTAATGGCAGGGCTGTATCTGGAACTGTATGTTGAAAATAGAAATAGAATAAATAGCAAACACAATCTCCTATACTATTGCAATCTATATGACAGTCATATTTGATCTACACAACACTTTTTTGAACATTCTATATTTAACCTTTTATTTAACTAGGCAAATCAGTTAGGAACAAATTATTATTTACAATAATGGCCTAGGAACAGTGGGTTAACTGCCTTGTTCAGGGGCAGAACGACAGATTTTTACCTTGTCGGCTTGGGGATTTTATCCACCAAACTTTGGTTACAGGCCCAACACTCTAACCACTAGGCTACCTGCCTCCCAATTCTCCTGGATGTCCATTTGTGTACATAATAAATTCAAAACGATTTATATTTTGTACAGATGAGTATCAAATCAAATTGTATTTGTCACATGCGCCGAATACAACAGTATTCGATACAACTGTAGAGAGTGAAATGCTTAATGTTATTTTACTGCTGCTCTTTAACCATTTTGTTTTTTTATTTATCTATTTCTTACTTAACCAACAATGCAGTTCTAAGAAAAATAAGTGTTAAGGGCTTTACAAGAGCAGCAGTAAAATTAACATTAGCGGGGCTATATACAGGGGGTACCGGTACAGAGTCAATGTGTGGGGGACACAGGTTTAGTCGAGGTAATTGAGGTAATATGTAGATGTAGGTAGAGCTAAAGTGGCTATTCATAGATAATAACCAGAGAATAACAGCAACGTAAAGGGAGGGGGTAGCCATTTGATGAACTGTTCAGAAGTCTTATGGCTTAGGGGTAGAAGCTGATAAGAAGCCTTTAGGACCTAGACTTGGCTCTCCGGTACCGGTGTGTTTGGACCATGATAGTTTGTTGGTGATGCGGACACCAAGGAACTTGAAGCTCTCAACCTGCTCCACTCCAGCCCTGATGATGTGAATGGGGGCGTGCTCGGTCCTCCTTTTCCTTTAGTCCACAAGGCCTACCACTGCTTTGTCATCGGCAAACTTAATGATGGTGTTGGAGTCGTGCCTGGCCATGTAGTCATAGGTGAAGAGGGAGTACAGGAGGGGACTGAGCACGCAACCCTGAGGGGCCCCCGTGTAGAGGATCAGCGTGGCAGATGTGTTGTTACCTACTCTTACCACCTGGAGGCGGCCCATCAGGAAGTCCAGGATCAAGTTGTAGAGGGAGGTGTTTAGTCCCAGGGTCCTTAGCTTAGTGATGCGCTTTGAAGGCACTATCGTGTTGAATGCTGAACTATAGTCAATGAATAGCATTCTCAGGTAGGTGTTCCTTTTGTCCAGGTGGGATAGAGCAGTGTTATGGCGATTGCATCATCTGTGGACCTATTGGGGCTGTAAGCAAATTGAAGTGGGTCTACAGTCAGGCCAAAAGTTTTGAGAATGACACAAATATTAATTCCCACAAAGTTTGCTGCTTCAGTGTCTTTAGATATTTTGTCAGATGTTACTATGAAATACTGAAGTATAATTACAAGCATTTCACAAGTGTCAAAGGCTTTTATTGACAATTTACATGAAGTTGATGCAAAGAGTCAATATTTGCAGTGTGGACCCTTCTTTTTCAAGACCTCTGCAATTTGCCCTGGCATGCTGTCAATTAACTTCTGGGCCACATCCTGACATAATCAATTATTGGAGTTTGTCAGAATTTGTGGGTTTTTGTTTGTCCACCTGCCTCTTGAGGATTGACCACAAGTACTCAATGGGATTAAGGTCTGTGGAGTTTCCTGGCCATGGACCCAAAATATCGATGCTTTGTTCCCCGAGCCACTTAGTTATCCTCCAAAAGGTGCTCCATCATGCTGGAAAAGGCATTTTGTCACCAAACTGTTCTTGGAGGGTTGGGAGAAGTTGCTCTCTGAGGATGTGTTGGTACCATTCTTTAATCATGGCTGTGTTCTTAGGCAAAATTGTGAGTGAGCCCACTCCCTTGGCTGAGAAGCAACCCCACACATGAATGGTCTTTTCTCTTCTTCTTTACTGTTGGCATTTATTTTATTAATTTTTTTATTTCACCTTTATTTAACCAGGTAGGCAAGTTGAGAACAAGTTCTCATTTACAATTGCGACCTGGCCAAGATAAAGCAAAGCAGTTCGACACATAAAACGACACAGAGTTACACATGGAGTAAAACAAACATACAGTCAATAATACAGTATAAACAAGTCTATATACGATGTGAGCAAATGAGGTGAGATAAGGGAGGTAAAGACAGGGAGGTAAAGTAAAACACTGGAATGGTAGATTTGCAATGGAAGAATGTGCAAAGTAGAAAGATGGTAGCGCTCACCTTGTCTTCTCCGGACAAGCTTTTTTCCAGATGCTCCAAACAATCGGAAAGGGGATTCATCAGAGACAATGACTTGGTGGTGCCCCAATCCTCCAGCTGAATGAACTTTAGGAGACAGTCCTGGCGCTTGCTTGACGTCCTTGGGCGCCGCCCTGAAGCCTTCTTCACAACAATTGAACCGCTCTCCTTGAAGTTCTTGATGATCCGATAAATGGTTGATTTAGGTGCAATCTTGCTGGCAGCAATATCCTTGCCTTTGAAGCTCTTTTTGTGCAAAGCAATGATGACGGCACATGTTTCCTTGCAGGCAACCATGATTGACAGAGGAAGAACAATGATTCCAAGCACCACCCTCCTTTTGAAGATTCCAGTCTGTTATTCGAACTCAATCAGCATGATAGTGATCTCCAGCCTTGTCCTCGTCAACACTCACACCTGTGTTAACGAGAGAATCACTGACATGTCAGCTGGTCCTTTTGTGGCAGGGCTGAAATTCAGTGGAAATGATTTTGGGGGATTCAGTTCATTTGCATGGCAAAGAGGGACTTTGCAATTCATCTGATCACTCTTCATAACATTCTGGAGTATATGCAAATTGCGGTCATACAAACTGAGGCAGCAGACTTTGTGAAAATTGATATTTGTGTCATTCTCAAAACTTTTGGCCACAACTGTAGGGTGACAGGTAAGGTGGAGGTGATATGATCCTTTGATATGATCCTTGACTAGCCTCTCAAAGCACTTCATGATGACAGAAGTGAGTGCTACGAGGCGATAGTCATTTAGTTCAGTCACCTTTGCCTCCTTGGGTACAGGAACAATGGTGGCTACAGGAACAATGGTGGCTATCTTGAAGCATAGGAAGAGATTGAATATGTCCGTAAATACACCAGCCAGCTGGTCTGCGCATGCTCTGAGGATGCGGCTAGGGACGCCGTCTGGGCCTGCAGCCTTGCGAGGGTTAACACGTTTAAATGTGACATTTCGCTTGTTTGATTGCCTTGCGGAGAGAATAAGTACACTGTATCTATTCAGGCATATTCCCAGTCATGTAAGTTTTGCGCGAATGCTGCCATCTATCCACGGTTTCTGGTTAGGTTTTAATAGTCACAGTGGGTACAATATCTCCTATGCACTTCCTTATAAACTCACTCACCGAATCAGCATATACGTCAATATTATTCTCTGAGGCTACCCAGAACATATACCAGTCTGAGTGATCAAAACAATCTTAAAGAGTGGAATCCGATTGGTCAGACCAGCATTGAATAGTTCTTAGCACGGGTACATCCTGTTTGAGTTTCTGCCTATAGGAAGGGAGGAGCAAAATGGAATCGTGGTCAGATTTGCCCCAAGGCAGGGTGGGGGGAGGGCCTTATATGCATCACAGAAGTTAGAGTAGCAGTGATCCATAATTTTGCCAGCGCGACTACCTCAGTCAATATGCTGGTAGAATTTAGGTAGCCTTGTTCTCAAATTTGCTTTGTTAAAATCCCCAGCAACTATAAATGCAGCCTCAGGATATATGGTTTCCAGTTTGCATAAAGTCCAGTGAAGTTCCTTGAGGGCCGTCGTGGTATCAGCTTGAGGGGGGATATACATGGCTGTGACAATAATCGAGGAGAATTCTCTTGAGAGATAATACGGTCGGCATTTGATTGTGAGGAATTATAGGTCAGGTGAACGAAAGGACTTGAGTTCCTGTATGTTGCTACATTTACACCATGAGTCGTTAATCATGAAACATACACCCCCGCCCTTCTTCTTCACGGAGAGAAGTTTATTCCTGTCGGTGCGGCGTACAAAGAATCCAGGAGGCTGTATCGATTCCGACAGCATAACCCGAGAGAACCATGTTTCCGTGAAACAGAGTATGTTACAATCCCTGATGTCTTCCCTCTTCGGGAAAGTCGTATTCCTGGTCATAGTGTTGGTAAGTTGACACCGCTCTCATATATAATAGTTCTTCCCGGCTGTATGTAATAACCCTGAAGATTTTCTGGGATAACAATGTAAGAAATAATACATATAAAAACAAAATACTGTTTCCTAAGGACTAGATGCGAGGCAGCCCTCTCTGTCGGCGCCATTTTCTACTTCCTGAGCACTCTTGAGCAGGTTTTCATTGAGATTCTCTTTGTACTTTGCTCTGTTTATCTTTCCCTTGATCCTGACTGGTCTTCCAGTCCCTGTCGCTGAAAACCATCTGCACAGCATGATGTTGCCACCACCATGTTTCACTGTAGAGATGGTATTGGCCAGGTGATGAGAAGTGCCTGTTTTTTTCCAGACGTGACGCTTGGCATTAAGGCCAGAGAGTTCAAGCTTGGTTTTATCAGACCAGAGAATCTTGTTTCTCATGGTCTAAGAGTCGTTTGGGTGCCTTTTGGCAAACTCCAAGCGCGCTGTCATGTGCCTTTTACTGAGGAGTGGCTTCCGTCTGGCCCCTCTACCTTAAAGGCCTGATTGTTGGAGTGTTGCAGAGATGGTTGTCCTTCTGGAAGGTTCTCCCATCTCCACAGAGGAACTCTAGATCTCTCTCAGAGTGACCGTCGGGTTCTTGGTCATCTGCCTGACCAATGCCCTTCTCCCCCGAATTCTCAGATAATTCCTTCGACCTCATGGCTCGGTTTTTGCTCTGATAAGCACTGTCAACTGTGAGACCTTATGTAGACAGGCGTGTGCCTTTCCAAGCCAAGTCCAATTAATTTAATTTACCACAGGTGGACTCCAAGTTGTCGAAACATCTCAAGGATGATCAATAGAAACAGGATGGACCTGAGCTCTGAATATTTTCAGATTGCACTGTAGATAATTATATTTGTGGGGTACAGAGATGAGGTAGTCATTCAAAAAAAGTCCATGCAACTTATTACGTAACTTGTTAAGCATATTTTTCTCCTGAACTTATTTAGGCTTGCCATATCAAAGGGTGGAATACTTATTGACAAGACATTTAAGCTTTTGTTTTGTATTAATAAAAAATATATATATATAAAACCATAGTTCCACTGACATTATGGTGACGGAAAATCAAAATTTCATCCATTTTAAATTCAGTTTGTAACATAAGAAAATCTGGAATACGGCACTGTATTTGTTAATCATTTTGAAGCCGCAAAAGTGGTCTATTCTAACGTTGAGGTGATTCCATGTCCCTCATGTATTTAATTCTAGGCTATATTTAAAATTAATACCTGAGAGCCTTCCAAACCATGTGCTAATGATCATATATTTAGACCAATTTAGTTTTTGGATCTTCATCAAATATTTGGCAGCCATCAAATATTTATTATTTTTGGTTTTCATATAGTACCATACAGTACCATTCAAAAGTTTGGACACACCTACTCATTCAAGGGTTTTTCTTTATTATGACTATGTTCTACACTGTAGAATAATAGTGAAGACAAACTATGGAATAACAAATATGGAATCATGTAGTAAAAAAAGGGTTAAACAAATCGAAATATGTTTTGTATTTGAGATTCTTCAAAGTAGCCACCCTTTGCCTTGAAAGCTTTTCACATTCTCTCAACGAGTAGTCATGAAGTGCTTTGAAAGGCTGGTCATGGCTCACATCAACACCATCCTCCCAGAAACCCTAGACCCACTCCAATTTGCATACCTCCCCAACAGGTCCACAGATGATGTAATCTCTATTGCACTCCACACTGCCCTTTCACACCTGGACAAAATTAACACCTATGTGAGAATGTATTTCATTGACTACAGCTCAGTGTTCAACACCATAGTGATCTCAAAGCTCATCACTAAGCTACGGACCCTGGGACTAAACACCTCCCTCTGCAACTGGATCCTGGACTTCCTGACGGGCTGCCCCCAGGTGGGAAGGTTAAGTAACAACACATCCAGCACGCTGATCCTCAACACGGGGACCCCTCAGGGCTGTGTGTTCAGTCCCTTCCTATAGTCCCTGTTCACTCATGACTGCACGGCCAGGCACAACTCCAACACCATCATTAAGTTTGCCGATGACGCAACAGTGGTAGGCCTGATCACCGACAATGATGAGACAGTTTATTTTATTTTTTTATTTATTTTTTATCTCACCTTTATTTAACCAGGTAGGCTAGTTGAGAACAAGTTCTCATTTCCAACTGTGACCTGGCCAAGATCAAATAAAGCACTTGTAATAAACAAACATACAATCAATCAGTAGGAAAATCTATATACAGCATGTGCAAATGAGGTAGGATAAGAGAAGTATAAGGCAATAAATAGGCCATGGCCAACCTAAAGTAATTGCTATATATCAAATCAACACTGGATTGGTAGGATGTGCAGAGGATGAATGTGCAAGTTGAGATACTGGGGTGCCAAGGAGCAAGGTAAATAAATAAATACAGTATGGGGATGAGGTAGATCAGATGGGCTATTTACAGATGAGCTATGTACAGGTGCAGTGATCTGTGAGCTGCTCTGACAGGAGGTCAGAGACCTGACCATTTGGTGCAAGGACAACAACCTCTCCCTCAACTTGATCAAGACAAAGGAGTTGGTTGTGGACTACAGGAAAAGTAGGACCGAGCACGCCACGATTTTCGGTGACAGGGCTGTAGTGGAGCAGGTTAAGAGCTTCAAGTTCCTTGGCGTCCACATCACCAACAATCTAACATAGTCCAAGCACACCAAGACAGTCTTGAAGAGGGCACAACAAAACCTATTCCCCCTGACTGAAAATATTTGGCATGGGTCCTCATATCCTCAAAAGGTTTTACAGCTGCGTCATTGAGAGCATCCTGACGGGTTAAATCACTGCCTGGTATGGCACCTGCTCGGCCTCCGGCCGCAAGGCACTACATGGGGTAGTGCGTACGGCCCCGTACATCACCGGGGCCAAGCTTCCTGCCATCTAGGACCTCTATACCAGGCGGTGTCAGAGGAAGGCCCTAAAAATGGTGAAAGATTCCAGCCACCCTAGTCATAGACTGTTCTCTCTGCTACCGCATGGGAAGCAATACCGGAACGCCAAGTCTAGGTCCAAGAGGCTCCTACCCCCAAGCCATAAGACTCCGGAACATCTAATCAAATGGCTACGCAGACTATTTGCATTGTCCCCCCCCCCCTTCTACGCTGCTGCTACTCTCTGTTATTATCTTTGCATAGTCACTTTAATAACTCTACCTACCTGTACATATTACCTCAATTACCTCAACACCGGTGACTCATTGATTGTACCGGTACCCCTTTTATATAGCCTGTTATTTTACTGATGCTCTTCAAATATTTGTTACTTTTTTCTTTTACTTTCTTGATGTATTTTCTTAAAACAGCATTGTTGGTTAAGGTCTTGTAAGTAAGCATTTCACTGTAAGGTCTACTACACCTGTTTTATTCAGTGCATGTGACAAATACAATTTGATTTGATGAGGTACTCACCTAGAATGCATTTCAATTAACAGCTGCGCCTTCTTAATAGTTCATTTGTGGAATTTCTTTCAATCTTTTAATGCGTTTGAGCCAATTAGTTGTGTTGTGACAAGGTAGGAGTGGTATATAGAAAATAGCCCTATCTGGTAAAAGACCAAGTCCATTTTGAACAGTTCAAATTAGCAAAGGGAAATGACAGTCCATCATTACTTTAAGACATGAAGTTCAGTCAATCCGGAAAATTTCAAGAACTTTCAAAGTTTCTTCAAGTGCAGTCGCACTAAAACCATCAAGCTCTATAATAAAACTGGCTCTCACAGGAAAGGAACCTCTTCTGCAGAGAATACGTTCATTAGAGTTATCAGCCTCAGAAATTGCAGCCCAAATAAATTATTCAACAAAGATCAAGTAACAGACACATCTCAACATCAAATGTTCAGAGGGCACAATGTGAATCAGACCTTCATTGTCTAACTGCTGCAAAGAAACCACTACTAAAGGACATCGATAAGAATAAGAGGCTTGCTTGAGCCAAGAAACACGAGCAATGAATATTTGACCGATGGAAATTTGTTATTTCGTCTGATGAGTCCACATTTCCTATTTTTGGATCGAACCGCCCTGGCTTTGTGAGACATAGAGTAGGTGAAGGGATGTTCTCTGCATGTGTAGTTCCCACCATGAAGCATGTAGGTGTGATGGTGTAGGGGTGCTTTGCTGGTGACACTATCTGTGATTTATTTAGAGTTCAAGGCACGCTTAACAAGCATGGCTACCGCAACATTCTGCAGCGAGATGCCATCCCATCTGGTGGCCGCAGGACTTTTTCACAGTACACTGGGAAAAAACAACAATCACTAAGTCTCGAGAACTCACTCAGGAAACAAACACACACTTTACAATTCAAGTGGGACTATCATTTGTATTTCAACAGGACAATGACCCAACACACCTCCAGGCTGTGTAAGGGCTATTTGACCAAGAAGGACAGTGATGGAGTGCTGCATCAGATGACCTGGCCTCCAAAACCCCCCCGACCGCAACCCAATTGAGATGGTTTGGGATGATTTAGACCGCAGGGTGAAGGAAAAACAGCCAACAAGTGCTCAGCATGAAAAGCCTTCCAGTCGAAGCTGGTTGAGAGAATGTCAAGAGTGTGCAAAGCTGTCAAGGCTACTTTGAAGAATCTAAAATATATCAAATTGTTTCACACTTTTTTGGTTACTACTTGATTCCATATGTGTTATTTCATAGTTTATGTCTTCACTATTATTCTACAATGTAGAAAATAGTAAAAGTAAAGAACAACCCTTGAATGAGTAGGTGTGTCCAAACGTTTGACTAATATTGTATATTCAAATACTTTCAAATATTATTTGGTAAGTTTGAGAAGTATTCAAAATACAGTACTTAAAAATCCTATTTGGTTTTCTGAGACCTGTAGTGGAATATCCAAGAAAATAGTTGCCTTTTAGTTGAAAATCCTATATAAACTATATTTGAATACTGAGTATTTGAAGAGGTGGTATTTTCAAATAAACTAGAAAATACAAACATATTCTGCTGGTGTGTCCCCCTCCCCCAAATGGAAAATCCAATCATTGACTCTCTACCCTACTCTTTCCTCCTCATCCCTTTCTCTTCCAGACAACTTTGGTCACTCCTTTATGCTCTGCTTCCTTATTATTTCCTTATTTGAAAGGAGAAACTACACTATGAAACAAAGATGAATGACAAAGAATAATAGTCAAAAGCTTTGGAGCACCTTCAATAAATTTTAGGGTAATAAGGCAAACTCCACTCCATTATTCATTGAATCAGATGGCTCATTCATCACAAAATCCATTGATATTGCCAACTACTTTAATGATTTTTTTCATTGGCAAGATTAGCAAACTTAGGCATAACACGCCAGCAAAACATTCTGACACAACACACCCAAGTATATCTGACCAAATTTTGAAAGACAAGCATTGTAATTTTGAATTCTGTGAAATGTAGAAGAGGTGAAACAATTTGTCTAATCAACAAAGACAAGCCACCGGGGTCTAATAACTTGGATGGAAAAGGACTGAGGATAATAGTGAACGATGTTGCAATTTAAGCCTAGTAAACAGTGTGTGCCCTCAGGCCTGGAGGGAAGCAAAAGTTATTCCCCTACCTAAGAATAGTAAAGCCCCCTTAACTGGCTCAAATAGCCAATCAATATGTTACCAACCCTTAGCAAACTTTTAGGAAAAAAAAAGTGTTTGACCAGATACAACGCTATTTCACTGTAAACAAATTGACAACAGAATTTCAGCACGCTTATAGGGACAGACATTCAACAAGCACTTACTTACACCTTATGGCATCCAGTGGAACAGCCACTTGCATCTAAATATTTTTTTTTTGGGGGGTGAGAAGGATTACTTACCCTTACTTACCCTATCCTAGGTATTCCTTGAAGAGGTGGGGTTTCAGGTGTCTCCGGAAGGTGGTGATTGACTCCGCTGTCCTGGCGTCGTGAGGGAGTTTGTTCCACCATTGGGGGCCAGAGCAGCGAACAGTTTTGACTGGGCTGAGCGGGAACTGTACTTCCTCAGTGGTAGGGAGGCGAGCAGGCCAGAGGTGGATGAACGCAGTGCCCTTGTTTGGGTGTAGGGCCTGATCAGAGCCTGGAGGTACTGAGGTGCCGTTCCCCTCACAGCTCCGTAGGCAAGCACCATGGTCTTGTAGCGGATGCGAGCTTCAACTGGAAGCCAGTGGAGAGAGCGGAGGAGCGGGGTGACGTGCGAGAACTTGGGAAGGTTGAACACCAGACGGGCTGCGGCGTTCTGGATGAGTTGTAGGGGTTTAATGGCACAGGCAGGGAGCCCAGCCAACAGCGAGTTGCAGTAATCAAGACGGGAGATGACAAGTGCCTGGATTAGGACCTGCGCCGCTTCCTGTGTGAGGCAGGGTCGTACTCTGCGGATGTTGTAGAGCATGAACCTACAGGAACGGGACACCGCCTTGATGTTAGTTGAGAACGTCAGGGTGTTGTCCAGGATCACGCCAAGGTTCTTAGCGCTCTGGGAGGAGGACACAATGGAGTTGTCAACCGTGATGGCGAGATCATGGAACGGGCAGTCCTTCCCCGGGAGGAAGAGGAGCTCCGTCTTGCTGAGGTTCAGCTTGAGGTGGTGATCCGTCATCCACACTGATATGTCTGCCAGACATGCAGAGATGCGATTCGCCACCTGGTCATCAGAAGGGGGAAAGGAGAAGATTAATTGTGTGTCGTCTGCATAGCAATGATAGGAGAGACCATGTGAGGTTATGACAGAGCCAAGTGACTTGGTGTATAGCGAGAATAAGAGAGGGCCTAGAACAGAGCCCTGGGGGACACCAGTGGTGAGAGCGCGTGGTGAGGAGACAGATTCTCGCCACGCCACCTGGTAGGAGCGACCTGTCAGGTAGGACGCAATCCAAGCGTGGGCCGCGCCGGAGATGCCCAACTCGGAGAGGGTGGAGAGGAGGATCTGATGGTTCACAGTATCGAAGGCAGCCGATAGGTCTAGAAGGATGAGAGCAGAGGAGAGAGAGTTAGCTTTAGCAGTGCGGAGCGCCTCCGTGATACAGAGAAGAGCAGTCTCAGTTGAATGACTAGTCTTGAAACCTGACTGATTTGGATCAAGAAGGTCATTCTGAGAGAGATAGCGGTAGAGCTGGCCAAGGACGGCACGCTCAAGAGTTTTGGAGAGAAAAGAGAGAAGGGATACTGGTCTGTAGTTGTTGACATCGGAGGGATCGAGTGTAGGTTTTTTCAGAAGGGTGCAACTCTCGCTCTCTTGAAGACGGGAGGGACGTAGCCAGCGGTCAGGGATGAGTTGATGAGCGAGGTGAGGTAAGGAGAAGGTCTCCGGAAATGGTCTGGAGAAGAGAGGAGGGGATAGGGTCAAGCGGGCAGGTTGTTGGGCGGCCGGCCGTCACAAGACGCGAGATTTCATCTGGAGAGAGAGGGGAGAAAGAGGTCAGAGCATAGGGTAGGGCAGTGTGAGCAGAACCAGCGGTGTCGTTTGACTTAGCAAACGAGGATCGGATGTCGTCGACCTTCTTTTCAAAATGGTTGACGAAGTCATCTGCAGAGAGGGAGGAGGGGGAGGATTCAGGAGGGAGGAGAAGGTGGCAAAGAGCTTCCTAGGGTTAGAGGCAGATGCTTGGAATTTAGAATGGTAGAAAGTGGCTTTAGCAGCAGAGACAGAGGAGGAAAATGTAGAGAGGAGGGAGTGAAAGGATGCCAGGTCCGCAGGGAGGCGAGTTTTCCTCCATTTCCGCTCGGCTGCCCGGAGCCCTGTTCTGTGAGCTCGAAATGAGTCGTCGAGCCACGGAGCGGGAGGGGAGGACCGAGCCGGCCTGGAGGATAGGGGACATAGAGAGTCAAAGGATGCAGTAAGGGAGGAGAGGAGGGTTGAGGAGGCAGAATCAGGAGATAGGTTGGAGAAAGTTTGAGCAGAGGGAAGAGATGATAGGATGGAAGAGGAGAGAGTAGCGGGGGAGAGAGAGCGAAGGTTGGGACGGCGCGATACCATCCGAGTAGGGGCAGTGTGGGAAGTGTTGGATGAGAGCGAGAGGGAAAAGGATACAAGGTAGTGGTCGGAGACTTGGAGGGGAGTTGCAATGAGGTTAGTGGAAGAACAGCATCTAGTAAAGATGAGGTCAAGCGTATTGCCTGCCTTGTGAGTAGGGGGAAGGTGAGAGGGTGAGGTCAAAAGAGGAGAGGAGTGGAAAGAAGGAGGCAGAGAGGAATGAGTCAAAGGTAGACGGGGGAGGTTAAAGTCGCCCAGAACTGTGAGAGGTGAGCCGTCCTCAGGAAAGGAGCTTATCAAGGCATCAAGCTCATTGATGAACTCTCCGAGGGAACCTGGAGGGCGATAAATGATAAGGATGTTAAGCTTGAAAGGGCTGGTAACTGTGACAGCATGGAATTCAAAGGAGGCGATAGACAGATGGGTAAGGGGAGAAAGAGAGAAAGACCACTTGGGAGAGATGAGGATCCCGGTGCCACCACCCCGCTGACCAGAAGCTCTCGGGTGTGCGAGAACACGTGGGCGGACGAGGAGAGAGCAGTAGGAGTAGCAGTGTTATCTGTGGTGATCCATGTTTCCGTCAGTGCCAAGAAGTCAAGGGACTGGAGGGAGGCATAGGCTGAGATGAACTCTGCCTTGTTGGCCGCAGATCGGCAGTTCCAGAGGCTACCGGAGACCTGGAACTCCACGTGGGTCGTACGCGCTGGGACCACCAGAGTAGGGTGGTCGCGGCCACGCGGTGTGGAGCGTTTGTATGGTCTGTGCAGAGAGGAGAGAACAGGGATAGACAGACACATAGTTGACAGGCTACAGAAAAGGCTACGCTAATGCAAGGAGATTGGAATGACAAGTGGACTACACGTCTCGAATGTTCAGAAAGTTAAGCTTACGTAGCAAGAATCTTATTGACTAAAATGATTAAAATGATACAGTACTGCTAAAGTAGGCTAGCTGGCAGTAGCTGCGTTGTTGACACTACACTAATCAAGTCGTTCCGTTGAGTGTAGTAGTTTCTACAGTGCTACTATTCGGGGGCTAGCTGGCTAGCTAGCAGTGTTGTTTACGTTACGTTGCGTTAAAAGAACGACAATAGCTGGCTAGCTAACCTAGGAAATCGCTCTAGACTACACAATTATCTTTGAAACAAAGACGGCTATGTAGCTAGCTATGTAGCTAGCTACGATCAAACAAATCAAACCGTTGAAATGAAATGAAATGAAAATGTGAAACTACCTGACCGGGTTGTTGAATTCGAAACAGTAGACGTTGGCTAGCTGTTAGCTGTTGGCTAGCTAGCAGAGTCTCCTACGTTAAGGACGACAAATAGCTGGCTAGCGACCCTCAGTGAATTAAGATAATCACTCCAAGGCTACACACACTAAACTACACAATTATCTTGGAAACAAAGACAGCTATGTAGCTAGCTAACACTAGACTAATCAAGTCGTTCAGTTGAGTGAATAGCACTACAGTGATGCTAATCCGTGTGCGTTAGCTAGCGTTGCTAGCTCCTGGGCGAATAGCAGTGAAGGCTACGTTAGGGCGACGAAATACGATAATTATGCAATTATCTCTGATACAAGGACGGCTATGTAGCTAGCTAAGAAGAATTGCTAAGATTAGACAAATCAACCGTTGTACTATAATGAAATGTAATGAAAAAGTTATACAACCTGCAGAGCGAAGTGCGAATGCGACCGCTCGCTCCAACCCGGAACCGGAAAAAAGTGCAGCTTTTGACATTATCGATCGTAGTCTGTTGCTGGAAAAACATATGTGTTATTGTGACGTGGTGAGGTTGGACCCAGGTGCAGAGACGAGACCAGACAAGGAATCAGTGCTTAAGGATAAACATAATTACTTTACTGATAAACAGTAGCCGCAGGACTACTGGATAAACAGTAGCCGCAGGACTTTTTCACAGTACACTGGGAAAAAACAACAATCACTAAGTCTCGAGAACTCACTCAGGAAACAAACACACACTTTACAATTCAAGCTTCTGCAAAGAAAACCAGAAAACACACCTCTTTTAACAGGGAAATCATAATGAGTAATAGGACACACCTGAGGGTCATTAATGTCTCTAGGACGGGCTCTGCCGCCCTCTGGTGACAGGTTGACCCATGAAAGTTATAGCTTCAAACCCCCTGCTATATTGTGGACAATGAATAAAGAGTTACCTGTCTAACAGAACACAGAGGGTGTTCTTTATTGGAAGCCTCTCCCACAAAATCCAGGTATAATATCAGGAATTCGTCAGGGCAGATGTCTAGGCCTTTGTGTAAAGCCAGTGTGTCTAATATGCGGATGACTCAACATTTACATTACATTTAAGTCATTTAGCAGACGCTCTTATCCAGAGCGGTGCATTCACCTTATGACATCCAGTGGAACAGCCACTTTACAATAGTGCATCTCAACACTATACAAATCAACAACACTTAACAAACATTTAACAAAGACCTGCAGTTCGTTTCATAATGGGTGGCAAGGAATAAGTTAGTCCTAAATCTTTCAAAAACTAAAAGCGTTGCATTTGGGATAAATCATACACTAAACCCTAAGCCTCAACTAAATCTTGGAATTAATAATGTGGAAATTGAGCAAGTTGAGGAGAATAAACTGTTTGGAGTAACCCTGGATTGTAAACTGTCATGTTTCAAACATATTGATACAACAGTAGTTAGGATATTGAGTCTGTCCATTATAAAGAGCTGCTCTGCCTTAACAGCACAATCAACAAGGTAGGTCCTACAGGCCCTAGTTTTGTCGCACCTGGACTACTGTTCAGTTGTGTGGTCAGGTATGACAAAGAGGGACTTAGGAAAAGTGCAATGGCTCAGAACAGGGCACCACGCCTGGCCCTTGAATGTACACAGAGAGCTAACATTAATGATATACATGTCAATCTCTCCTGGCTGAAAGTGGAGGAGAGATTGACTTCACTACTTGTATTTGTGAGAGGTATTGACACTTTGAATGCACCGTGCTGTCTGTTTGAACTAATGGCACACAGCTCAGACACACATGCATACCCCACAAGACATGCCACCAGAGGTCTCTTCACAGTCCCCAAGTCCAGAACAGACGATGGGAGGTGCACAGTCCTACATATTGCCATGACTACATGGAACTCTATTCCACATCAATGTAACTCATGCCAGCAGTAAAATTTGATTTTAAAAACATATAAAAATACACCTTATGGAACAGTGGAGACTGTGAAACAACACAAACATAGACAAATGCATACAAACACACAATGACATGCGCACTATAGACACATGTACACATGGATTTTGTGTTATAGATAAGTGGTAGCAGAGTAGAGGCCTGAGGGACCACACTTAATATGTTGTGAAATCTGTTATGATTGTATTGTAATGTTTTTCAAATGTATAACTGCCTTAATTTTGCTGGACCCCAGGAAGAGTAGCTGCTTGGCAACAGCTAATGGGAATCCAGAATAAATACAAATTCAAAATCTCCTCATTTCCATTCCCTCTGTCATTAAAAATCCTACAATGTGATTTTCTGTATTTATTTTCCCTCATTTTGTCTGTCATAGTTGAAGTGCACGCACCTAGGATGAAAATTGCAGGCCTCTCTCATCTTTTAAAAGTGGGAGAACTTGCACAATTGGTGGCTGACTAAATCATTTTTTACCCCATTATATATTCCAAAAAGTATTCCTTACCCAAGGACACTTCAACAGGTGACTATCCCAGGAAAATAAAGAAAAGGAGAAGTCTGTGTCTGCATTGATCTGAATTTATTTTCAGGACAAAAGCACATTTTTCTTTATTTCCCTGGATAGTCAAATGTTGAAGTGTTTTTAGGTAAGGCATATGTTTTTGCATTAACAAATCTTAGAGTTAATTACCTGATTCCCTTTTTTGTTCAAGGTGGGCTGAAGTGTGTTTGGGTTAGCTTTCATTCCAGTGGTACATAACCTCAGAGGTGTGAATGTTTAGTGAGGCCAGATTCACATAGGATTATTTCCCTGTGACTCACACTTCATTTAAACAAGCCCAAGTCACTGGTCGGAGCTTCAGAGCCAGAGGAGCTCTGTGTGTGTGTGTGTGTGTGTGTGTGTGTGTGTGTGTGTGTGTGTGTGTGTGTGTGTGTGTGGTCAGACTGGTAACAGTTTTTCTTGGATTTAGCTTAATGCTGTTTGGATGACATTAAAGCAGCCCATATGTAGGGCAGCTGAGACAAGGTGACAGTATTGGACTGAATATTGTAGATTGTCTCAGACGGTGAAAGAAATGTTGGGACTGTGAACATTCTGTTAGCACAAGGTGGAAATGCTGTGTGTGCTTGTGAATGGATAACTTTTCTCTTTTTCTCTCTCTGTCTCTCTATTTCACTTTCTCTCTCTAGTTCAATCAGGGGAGAACTCTCGTTGTTCTGTTTCTCCTGCCTCAGCCTTTGCTATTGCTACAGCTGCAGCAGGACATGGCTCTCCCCCAGGTACACACACACACACACACACACACACACACACACACACACACACACACACACACACACACACACACACACACACACACACACACACACACACACACACACACACACACACACACACACACACACACACACAAGCAAGCACACACACTAATTGTTCTCCTCTCTCCACCAGTGTTTAATAACTCAGAGAGGACATGTGATAAGGAGTTTATCATCAGAAGAGCAGCTACTAACAGAGTCCTCAACGTACTTCGACACTGGGTCTCAAAACACTCCCAGGTCTGTACACACTGTGTATGTACAGTACCTTTGGAAAGTATTCAGATTACCTGACTTTTTCCACATTTTGTTAGGTTACAGCCTTATTAAAATAATCTACACACAATATCCCATAATGACTAAGTAAAAACTGGTTTCATAAATGTTTGCACCCAAAAAATATATGTCACATTTACATAAGTATTCAGACCCCTTACTCAGTACTTTGTTGAAGCACCTTTGGCATCGATTACAGCCTCGGTACTTCTTGGGTATGACACTACAGTGCCTTGCAAAAGTATTCACCCCCTTGGCATTTTTCCTATTTTGTTTCATTGCAACCTGTAATTTAAATGAATTTTTATTTGGATTTCATGTAGTGGACATACACAAAATAGTCCAAATTGGTGAAGTGAAATGTAGAAAATAACTTGTTTAAAAAATTCAAAAAAAATCAAAAACGTAGAAGTGGTGCGTACATATGTATTCACCCCCTTTGCTATGAAGCCCCTAAAAAGATATGGTGCAAACAATTATCTTCAGAAGTCACATAATTCTTGAAATAAAGTCCACCCGTGTGCACTCTAAGTGTCACATGATCTCAGTATTGGAACACCTGTTCTGAAAGGCCCCAGAGTCTGCAACACCACTAAGCAAGGGGCACCACCAAGCAAGTGGCACTATGAAGACCAAGGAGCATTCCAAACAGGTCAGGGTCAAAGTTGTGGAGAAGTACAGATCAGGGTTGTGTTATAAAAAGTATCTGAAACTTTGAACATCCCACGGAGCACCATTAAATCCATGATAAAAAATGGAAAGAATAGGGCACCACAATAAACCTGCCAAGTGAGGGCCAGCCACCAAATTGCACAGACCATGCAAAGAGGTCATTAATCAGAGAGGAAACAAAGGGACCAAAGATAACCCTGAAAGGAGCTGCAAAGCTCCACAGCGGAGATTGGAGTATCTGTCCATAGGACCACTTTAAGCCGTACACTCCACAGAGCTGGGCGTTATGGAAGAGTAGCCAGAAAAAAAGCCATTACTTAAAGAAATAAATAAGCGAACACGTTTGGTGTTCGCCAAAAGGCATTTTTGAGACTCGCCAAACATATGGAAGAAGGTACTCAGGTCAGATGAGACTAAAATTGATCCTTTTGGCCATCAAGGAAGATGCTATGTCTGGCGCAAACCCAACACCTCTCATCACCCTGAGAGCACCATCCCCACAGTGAAGCATGGTGGTGGCAGCATCATGCTGTGGGGATATGTTTCATCAGCAGGGACTGGGAAACTGGTCAGAATTGTAGGAATGATGGATGATGCTAAATACAGGGATATTCTTGAGGGAAACCTGTTTCAGTCTTCTAGATATTTATAATAATAATAATAATAATATTATATTATATATTATATTTGAGACTGGGACGGAGGTTCACCTTCTATCAGGACAATGACCCTAACCATACTGCCAAAGCAACACTCAAGTGGTTTAAGTGGAAACATGTAAATGTCTCGAAATGGCCTAGTCAAAGCCCAGACCTCAATCCATTTGAGTATAACTTAAAGATTGCTGTACACCAGCTGAACCCATCCAACTTGAAGGAACTGAAGAAGTTTTGCCTTGAAGAATGGGAAAAAAATCCCAGTGGCTAGATGTGCCAAGCTTATAGAGACATATCCAAGAGATTTGCCGCTGTAATTGCTGCAAAAGGTGGCTCTACAAAGTATTTACTTTTTTGGGGGGGGGCTCAATTTTTTGTCTTATTTCTTGTTTGTTTCACAATAAAAAATATTTTGCATCTTCAAAGTGGTAGGCATGTCATGTAAATCAAATGATTACCAACCCCCCCAAAATCCATTTTAATTCCAGGTTGTAAGGCAACAACATTGGAAAAATGCCAAGGAAGGGGGGTGTATACTTTTGCAAGCCACTGTACAAGCTTGGCACACCTGTATTTGGGCAGTTTCTCCCATTCCTCTCTGCAGATCCTCTCAAGCTCTGTCAGGTTGGATGGGGAGCATCGCTGCACAGCTATTTTCAGGCCTCTCCAGAGATGTTTGATCAGGTTCAAGTCCAGATCCTGTCTGGGCCACTAAAGGACATTCAGAGACTTGTCCCGAAGCCACTGCTGTATTGTTTTGGCTGCGTGCTTAGGGTTGTTGTCCTGTTGGAAGGTGAACCTTTGCCCCAGTCTGAGGTCCTGAGCGCTCTGGAACAGGTTTTCATCAAGGATCTCTCTGTACTTTGCTCCGTTCATTTTTCCCTCAATCCTGACTAGTCTCTCAGAACCTGCCGATGGAAAACATTCCCACAGCACGATGCTGCTACCACCATGCTTCACCGTAGGGATATAGTGCCAGGTTTCCTCCAGGCGTGACGCTTGGCATTCAGGCCAAAGAGTTCCATCTTGTTTCTCATGGTCTCGGAGTCCTTTAGATGCCTTTTGGCAAACTCCAAGCGCGCTGTCGTGTGCCTTTTACTGAGGAGTGGCTTCCATCTGGCCACTCTACCATGAAGGCCTGATTTTTGGAGTGTTGCAGAGATGGTTGTCCTTCTGGAAGCTTCTCCCATTTCCACAGAGGAACTCTAGAGCCCTGTCAGAGTGACCATCTGGTTCTTGGTCACCTCCCTGACCAATGCCCTTCTCCCCTGAATTCTCAGACAATTCCTTCGACCTCATGGCTCGGTTTTTGTTCTGATATGCACTGTCAACTGTGGGACCTTATATAGACAGGCGTGTGCCTTTCCAAGTCAAGTCCAATTAATGTAATTTACCACAGGTGGACTCCAATCAAGTTGTCGAAACATCTCAAGGATGATCAATGGAATGCACCTGAGCTAAATTCTCATAGCAAAGGGTCTGAAATCTTATGTAAGTAAGGTATGTGTTTTTATTTGTAATACATTTCTCTAAAAATCTGTTTTTGCTTCGTCATTATGGGGTATTGTGTGTAGATTGAGGGGAAAAAAGTGTGTAGATTGAGGGAAAAAAAGGAAAGGGGTCTGAATACTTCCCGAATGCGCTGTATCCTCCAAACAGCGGCTTCTCGGGCAATATCTCTTAAGTGTGTGTGTGTGTGCGTGTGTGTGTGTGTGTTGTTTAGGACTTTGAGATGAACAGTGAGTTGAAGATGGGAGTGATCTGTCTACTAGAGGAGATACTCAGAGATCCAGACCTATTGCCACAGGAGAGAAAAGCTACTGCTAATATACTAAGGTACACACAAACATGCAGGCATGGACAAACACACACACTCAAATATGAACACATGTACACACACACATACACACAAGCAGCTACTGGCCACATACACTATATATATAAAAGTATAAAAGTATGTGGACACCCCTTCAAATTAGTGGATTTGGCTATTTCAGCCACACCCGTTGCTGACAGGTATATAAAATCGAGCACAAGGCCATGCAATCTCCATAGACAAACACTGGCAGTAGAATGGAGAGCTCAGTGACTTTCAACGTGGCACTGCAATAGGATGCCACCTTTCCAACACGTCAGTTCATAAAATGTCTGCCCTGCTAGAGCTTCCCCGGTCAACTGTAAGTGCTGTTATTGTGAAGTGGAAATGTCTAGGAGCAACAACGGCTCAGCCACGAAGTGGTAGGCCACACAAGCTATCAGAACAGGACCGTCAAGTCCTAAGTGCGTAGCGCGTAACAATATTCTGTCCTCAGTTGCAACACTCACTACCGAGTTCCAAACTGCCTCTGGAAGCAACATCAGCACAATAACTGTTCGTCGGGAGCATTATGACGTGGGTTTCCATGGCCGAGCAGCCGCACACAAGCCTAAGATCACCATGCGCAATGCCAAGCGTCGGCTGGAGTGGTGTAAAGCTTGCTGCCATTGGACTCTGGAGCAGTGGAAACACATTCTCTGGAGTGATGAATCACACTTCACCAGTTAGATGGACAAATCTGGGTTTGGGGGATGGCAGGAGAACGCTACCTGCCCCAATGCATAACTAAGTTTGGTGGAGGAGGAATAATGGTCTGAGGCTGAGTTTCACGGTTTGGGCTAGGCCCCTTAGCCCGAACACTACAGTGTGACATTCTAGACGATTCTGTGCTTTTAACTTTGTGGCAACAGTTTGGGGAAGGCCCTTTTCTGTTTCAGCATGACAATGCCACAATGCATAAAACAAGGTCCATGCAAAAATGATTTGTCAATATCAGTGTGGAAGAACTTGACTGGCATACACAGAGCCCTGACCTCAATCCCATTGAACACCTTTGGGATGAATTGGAACGCCGACTGTGAGCCAGGACTAATCGTCTAACATCAGTGCTCAACCTCACTAATGCCCTCGTGGCTGAATGGAAGCAAGTCCCCGCAGCAATGTTCCAACATCTAGTGGAGTACCTTTTTTTTTAACCTTTATTTTACTAGGCAAGTCAGTTAAGAACAAATTTATTTTCAATGACCGCCTAGGAACAGTGGGTTAACTGCCTGTTCAGGGGCAGAACGACAGATTTTGTACCTTGTCAGCTTGGGGATTTGAACTTGCAACCTTTCGGTTACTAGTCCAATGCTCTAACCACTAGGCTACCCTGCCGCCACCTTCCCAGAAGAGTGGAGGCTGTTGTATCAGCATAAGGGGACCAACTCGCTGTTAATAGGACTGGGATCGGATGCCTGTCGTTGGTTTCATGACTATCTAAAGGATAGAAGTCAGGCTGTTAAGTCAACGGAATCCAGTCGGAGCCATTGGAGTTGGTTAAAAGGGTCCCACAAGGTTCTACAAGGTTCTATACTTGGTCCATTACTGTTCACTCTCTACAAAAACAATATCGTTGATGAGATAAGTGTAAAATTCATCTATATGCTGATGACACTGTCATGTACTCTATCGCTTCAACGACTGTATTGACCAATCAGGTGAATTGTTTCTGCAGTACCCTTTCTCTGGATGAGCAGGAAGCAGATGCCCAGCTGAGGATAGAAGACATCCTTCAGATGGTGAGAAAACTCCACTATCCAGCAACCCCTCTCATTTACTCACAAACGTCTCTAGGTAAGACATGGGGTGTATTCATTAGTGCACACCGTAGTAAAACAGAACCCATTTTGCCACGAAAACAAGCCTTTCTTACTGGACAAGTTCATGTTAGTCCCTAACCGTATTGTCCCATTTGATTCTGATTGGTTCCTAGTGATCATTGTAGTTAGGACATTCCTCCTTTCTCATTCACCTTAGCCCTGGTGAACTCTGCCCCCTTTGTACGGAACTGATACCTCTTCTGAATTTTCCAGAGAAGCAGTCCCCTGCTACACTTCATCTTGGTAAGAGTGTCTACACTCCCCAGATAATCAACCCCTGATAAGTCCCCTCTAAACCCTTAGCACCATCCAGTAGAGAGATGCCAGTCAGAGTTCTGTCCTACCTCATCCTACATCTCTCTCGATCAATCACGTCACCCACCTTCCTCTTATTTATTTAACCTTTATTTAATGAGGCAAGTCAGTTAACTTGACGGTTAACAATGACGGCCTTCCCCCTGTCCAAACCCTAACCCTGACGACCTTATAATGTACAGTAAACAGAGACCTGTGATTGGCTTAGTTAGCTATATTTTAGAAGTTTTAGTCTTTGATCAGATAGGTTAACTAAATAAATAACTGAATTGTTTGCCTCACAGTTAGCCAAGATTCCTACAATTGTTTACAGTTAGTTAGCAATTGCTTCTACACTATTTTGCTAGGTACAATAGCGCTGACGTGTCACTAATAACCTGTCGCAAAAATGACTGTCTCCAGTTGTGTTTAAATATTACCACTGTGACACTGGATATTTTTGTTCCCCTCTCCCTCCACTGGATGGGAAACTGCCCTCATGTCTGTCTGCAAACTGATCCGTTCACTTACACATTAAGGGTGGGTTGCACCAAAATGGATTAACTCTTAAACTGGGTTAAATCAAGGTTGGTGCACAAAACTTTAAACCTAGTTTTAAATGAATACCATACTGAACAAAAATATAAACGCGAGTTACAGTTCATATAAGTAAATCAGTCAACTGAAATAAATAAATTAGGCCCTAATCTATGGATTTTACATGACTGGGCAGGGGCACAGCCATGGGTGGGTCTGGGAGGGAAATAGGTCCACCCACTGGGGAGCCAGGCCGACCCACTGGGGAGCCAGGCCCAGTCATTTAGAATGAGTCCCCCCCCCCTCCTCTGACGATCCCACAGGTGAGGGAGCCGGAAGTGGATGTCCTGGGCTGGCATGGTTACATGTGGTCTACGGTTGTGAAGCCGGTTGGACGTACTGCCAAATTCTCTAAAACGATGTTGGCAGCTTATGGTAGAGAAATAAACACTACATTCTCTGGCAACAGCTCTGCAGTCAACATGCCAATTGCACGCTCACTCAAAACGTGAGACATCTGTGGCATTGTGTTGTGTGACAAAAACGTATATTGTTCCCAGCACAAGGTTCACCTGTGTAATGATCATGCTGTTTAATCAGCTTCTTGATATGCCACACTTTTTTTGGGGTGGGGGTTGGGTTCCAGAATAGTCCCCATGTAGGGGAATACGAGATTTGAAAGTCTAGGTTTGAAATAAAATGTCACTAAATATAATTTCAAAAGGATACAAAAAAAACAAGACAGACATGTTTGTAAAACTCAACTAGCCAGTTTACTAATTTGACGTAAAAGTGCAACTAAGTGAACACCCACTTTGATAGCTAGCAAGCTAAATCAAATCAAATCAAATTTTATTTGTCACATACACATGGTTAGCAGATGTTAATGCGAGTGTAGCGAAATGCTTGTGCTTCTAGTTCCGACAATGCAGTAATAACCAACAAGTAATCTAGCTAACAATTCCAAAACTACTACCTTTATAGACGCAAGTGTAAGGGGATAAGAATATGTACATAAAGATATATGAGTGAGTGATGGTACAGAGCGGCATAGGCAAGATACAGTAGATGGTATTGAGTGCCGTATATACATATGAGATGAGTATGTAAACAAAGTGGCATAGTTAAAGTGGTAGATGATATAGAGTACAGTATATACATATACATATGAGATGAATCATGTAGGGTATGTAAACATTATATTAGGTAGCATTGTTTAAAGTGGTTAGTGATATGGTTAGTGATATATTTTACATAATTTCCCATCAATTCCCATTATTAAAGTGGCTGGAGTTGAGTCAGTGTGTTGGCAGCAGCCACTCAATGTTAGTGGTGGCTGTTTAACAGTCTGATGGCCTTGAGATAGAAGCTGTTTTTCAGTCTCTCGGCCCCAGCTTTGATGCACCTGTACTGACCTCGCCTTCTGGATGATAGCGGGGTGAACAGGCAGTGGCTCGGGTGGTTGTTGTCCTTGATGATCTTTATGGCCTTCCTGTGACATCAGGTGGTGTAGGTGTCCTGGAGGGCAGGTAGTTTGCCCCCGGTGATGCGTTGTGCAGACCTCACTACCCTCTGGAGAGCCTTACGGTTGTTGGCGTAGCAGTTGCCGTACCAGGCGGTGATACAGCCCGACAGGATGCTCTCGATTGTGCATCTGTAGAAGTTTGTGAGTGCTTTAGGTCACAAGCCAAATTTCTTCAGCCTCGCTGCTGCGCCTTCTTCACAATGCTGTCTGTGTGGGTGGACCAATTCAGTTTGTCTGTGATGTGTACGCTGAGGAACTTAACTTACTACCCTCTCCACTACTGTCCCATCAATGTGGATAGGGGGGTGTTCCCTCTGCTGTTTCCTGAAGTCCACAATCATCTCCTTAGTTTTGTTGACGTTGAGTGTGAGGTTATTTTCCTGACACCACACTCCGAGGGCCCTCACCTCCTCCCTGAAGGCCGTCTCGTCGTTGTTGGTAATCAAGCCTACCACTGTTGTGTCGTCCGCAAACTTGATGATTGAGTTGGAGGCGTGTGTGGCCACACAGTCGTGGGTGAACAGGGAGTACAGGAGAGGGCTCAGAACGCATCCTTGTGGGGCCCCAGTGTTGAGGATCAGCGGGGTGGAAATGTTGTTGCCTACCCTCACCACCTGGGGGCGGCCCGTCAGGAAGTCCAGTACCCAGTTGCACAGGGCGGGGTCGAGACCCAGGGTCTCGAGCTTGATGACGAGCTTGGAGGGCACTATGGTGTTAAATGCCAAGCTGTAGTCGATGAACAGCATTCTCACATAGTTATTCCTCTTGTCCAGATGGGTTAGGGCAGTGTGCAGTGTGGTTGAGATTGCATCGTCTGTGGACCTATTTGGGCGGTAAGCAAATTGGAGTGGGTCTAGGGTGTCAGGTAGGGTGGAGGTGATATGGTCCTTGACTAGTCTCTCAAAGCACTTCATGATGACGGAAGTGAGTGCTACGGGGCGGTAGTCGTTTAGCTCAGTTACTTTAGCTTTCTTGGGAACAGGAGCAATGGTGGCCCTCTTGAAGCATGTGGGAACAACAGACTGGGATAGGGATTGATTGAATATGTCCGTAAACACACCAGCCAGCTGGTCTGCGCATGCTCTGAGGGCGCGGCTGGGGATGGCGTCTGGGCCTGCAGCCTTGCGAGAGTTGACACGTTTAAATGTTTTCCTCACGTCGGCTGCAGTGAAGGAGAGTCCGCATGTTTTAGTTGCGGGCCGTGTCAGTGGCACTGTATTGTCCTCAAAGCGGGCTAAAAAGTTATTTAGTCTGCCTGGGAGCAAGACATCCTGGTCCGTGACTGGGCTGGTTTTCATTTTGTAATCCGTGATTGACTGTAGACCCTGCCACTTACCTCTTGTGTCTGAGCCATGGAATTGAGATTCTACTTTGTCTCTATACTGACGCTTAGCTTGTTTGATTGCCTTGCGGAGGGAATAGTTACACTGTTTGTATTCGGTCATGTTTCCGGTCACCTTGCCCTGATTAAAAGCAGTGGTTCGCGCTTTCAGTTTCACGCAAATGCTGCCATCAATCCACGGTTTCTGTTTTGGGAATGTTTTAATCGTTGCTATGGGAACGACTTCTTCAACGCACGTTCTAATGAACTTGCTCACCGAATCAGCGTATTCGTCAATGTTGTTGTCTGACGCAATACGAAACATATCCCAGTCCACGTGATGGAAGCAGTCTTGGAGTGTGGATTGAGATTGGTCGGACCAGCGTTGAACAGACCTCAGCGTGGGAGCTTCTTGTTTTAGTTTCTGTCTGTCGGCAGGGATCAACAAAATGGAGTCGTGGTCAGCTTTTCCGAAAGGAGGGCGGGGCAGGGCCTTATATGCGTCGCGGAAGTTAGAATAGCAGTGATCCAAGGTTTTTCCAGCCCTGGTTGCACAATCGATATGCTGATAAAATTTAGGGAGTCTTGTTTTCAGATTAGCCTTGTTAAAATCCCCAGCTACAATGAATGCAGCCTCCGGATAAATGTATTCCAGTTTGCAAAGAGTCAAATAAAGTTATTTCAGAGCCATCGATGTGTCTGCTTGGGGGGGAATATATACGGCTGTGATTATAATCGAAGAGAATTCTCTTGGAAGATAATGTGGTCGACATTTGATTGTGAGGAATTCGAAATCAGGTGAACAGAAGGACTTGAGTACCTGTATGTTGTTATGATCACACCACGTCACGTTAACCATGAAGCATACACCCCCGCCCCTCTTCTTACCAGAAAGATGTTTGTTTCTGTCGGCGCGATGCATGGAGAAACCAGCTAGCTGCACCGATTCCGATAGCATCTCTCCAGTGAGCCATGTTTCCGTGAAGCAAAGAACGTTACAGTCTCTGATGTCCCTCTGGAATGCTACCCTTGCTCGGATTTCATCAACCTTGTTGTCAACAGACTGGACATTGGCGAGAAGAATGCTAGGGAGTGGTGCACGATGTGCCCGTCTCCGGAGTCTGACCAGAAGACCGCTCCGTTTTCCCCTTTTACGAAGTCGTTTTTTTGGGTCGCCGGCTGGGATCCATTCCGTTGTCCTGGGTGAAAGGCAGAACACAGGGTCCGCTTCGCGAAAGTCATATTCTTGGTCGTACTGATGGTTAGTTGACGCTGCTCTTATGTTCAGTAGTTCTTCTCAACTGTATGTAATGAAACCTAAGATGACCTGGGGTACTAATGTAAGAAATAACGAGTAAAAAAACAAAAAACTGCATAGTTTCCTAGGAACGCGAAGCGAGGCGGCCATCTCTGTCGGCACCGGAAGTATAGATCAGCTAGCAATGATTAGTGCTGATTTGTTCCCATAGAAATAGAATAAGAACACATTTATATGGTGTCACTAATCATAGAGGGCTTACAGTTGTGTCACAAATCACCTAACAACCGCACCAGTCACCATGTTGGAAGACCAAAATCAGTCTGTTGGAAGTTCTCCAATCGTCCACATGGCTGGCTGCATTTTGCTACCACCGGAATCTTCGGGAAGACAGCTAATTATTTCGTTTTTCTAAGGAGCCAGAAAACAGAGGCAGTGGAAACCCCTTTTCAAGTAAGTAAATATATTTTTGAATTATCAAAATCAATGTATTATTAGCTAGCTAGCTTGCTACAGAACCTTAGTGTGCAGGCTAACTCAAATGAGCTGCTAATGTAATGTTAGCTAACTTTACATACTGTATAGCTGGCTAAGTGGATTCAATTTCACCAGTTTGCTAACTTGATATTAGCTAGTCAGCTAGCTATCTTGATGTATTTATCATTGTAAGTCTAAGTGAATTTGTAGCTAGGTAGCTAACTAACAGCCATGGAAGAGGGTGAATGGATTAGCTAGCAGTTCAAGCTTTCAGAATGGAGAGTAGGCTACTCTGGATAGGGCAGGTACCTTTGTGGAAGGACATTATGAAAATATTCTAAATTTCCAGTTCCTAGTGAGAAAAACTGAGGACAGAGAGATATAACAACATAATATTCAGGGCTGTCTCATTTGAGTGTAATGCAGCCTGTTTCTTTTGTGATGCTTTCTGTCCTCTGATACAGAGAGATGCAAAGCAGATGAAGAGATCCCAATGAATGCACCAAGAGAATAAGGGTACATCCTTGTATACCATGGATTGTATATGTACCTATGTTAGCACATTTTGTGAACAAAAATACAGTTTAAGTCAACACAAAATGTATACTCAGCAAAAAAAAAATGTCCTCTCACTGTCAACTGCATTTATTTTCAGCAAACATTTGTAAATATTTGTATGAACATAACAAGATTCAACAACTGAGACATAAACTGAACAAGTTCCACAGACACGTGACTAACAGAAATTGAATAATGTGTCCCTGAACAAAGGGGGGTCAAAATCAAAAGTTACCGTCAGTATCTTGTGTGGCCACCAGCTGCATTAAGTACTGCAGTGCATCTCCTCCTCATGGAATGCACCAGATTTGCCAGTTCTTGATGTGAGATGTTACCCCATTCTTCCACCAAGGCACCTGCAAGTTCCCAGACATTTCTGGGGGGAATGGCCCTAGCCCTCACCCTCCGATCCAACAGGTCCCATTGTCTTCAAAGCGAGCAAAGAAGTTGTTTAATTTGTCTGGGAGCAAGACGTCGGTGTCCACGACAGGGCTGGTTTTCTTTTTGTAATCCGTGATTTACTGTAGACCCTGCCACATACGTCTCGTGTATGAGCAGTTGAATTGCTCTACTTTGTCTCTATACTGGCGCTTAGCTTGTTTAATTGCCTTGCGGAGGGAATAGCTACACTTGCTTGTATTCGATCATGTTTCCCCTTTTCGTTTTGCGCGGAAGCTTCCATAATGTCAGGATGAGCCTGCAGGTAGGGTACCACATGAGGGAGGAGGATGTCTTCCCTGTAACGTACAGCGTTGAGATTGCCTGCAATGACAACAAGCTCAGTCCAATGATGCTGTGACACAACGCCCCAGACCATGACGGACCCTCCACCTCCAAATTGATCCCACTCCAGAGTATAGGCCTCGGTGTAACGCCCATTCCATTCGACGTTAAACACGAATCCGACCATCACCCCTGGTGAGACAAAACCGCGACTCGTCAGTGGAGAGCACTTTTTGCCAGACCTGTCTGGTCCAGCGACGGTGGGTTTGTGCCCATAGGCGATGTTGTTGCCGGTGATGTCTGGTGAGGACCTGCCTTACAACAGGCCTACAAGCCCTCAGTCCAGCCTCTCTCAGCCTATTGCAGACAGTCAGCACTGATGGAGGCATTGTATGTTCCTGGTGTAACTCGGGCAGTTGTTGTTTCCATCCTGTACCTGTCCCACAGGTGTGATGTTCGGATGTACCGATCCTGTGTAGGTGTTGTTACACGTGGTCTGCCACTGCGAGGACGATCAGCTGTCCGTCCTGTCTCCCTGTAGCGCTGTCTTAGGCGTCTCACAGTACGGACATTGCAATTTATTGCCCTGGCCACATCTGCAGTCCTCATGCCTCCTTGCAGCATGCCTAAGGCATGTTCACGCAGATGAGCAGGAACCCTGAGAGTCAGTAGAAAGGCCTCTTTAGTGTCCTAAGTTTTCATAACTGTGACCTTAATTGCCTACCTGTAAGCTGTTAGTGTCTTAACGACCGTTCCATAGGTGCATGTTCATTAATTGTGTATGGTTCATTGAACAAGCATGGGAAACAGTGTTTAAACCCTTTACAATGAAAATCTGTGAGGTTATTTGGATTTTTACTCATTATCTTTGAATGACAGTCCTGAAAGACAGTCCTGAAAGAAATATGTTTATTTTTTTGCTGAGTTTATAAACCTATTAGAAATGGAACAGGCCAACCCTGCTGGGTGTGCATGCTTCTGTTCAGCACTAACACACCTGATTCAATGTATCAAACCTAATTAGTTATCTTCTTATGGGTATGTGGGACACTACCATCCCACCTGGCCAACATCCGGTGAAATTGCAGAGCGCCAAATTCAAAAATAGAAATACTCATAATAAAAATTCATAAAACATACAAGTGTTATACATCGGCTTAAAGATGAACTTCTTGTTAATTCAACCGCAGTGTCAGATTTCAAAAAGGCTTTATGGCGAAACCATAACATGTGATTATCTGACAACAGTGCCCAGCACACAAAATATTACAAACAGTTACCAGCCAAGTATTGGAGTTACAAAAGTCAGAAATAGCTATAAAATTAATCACTTACTTTTGATGATCTTCATATGGTTGCACTCACAAGACTCCCAGTTTCACAATAAATGTTCGTTTTATTTGATAAAGTCCCTCTTTATATCCAAAAACCTCAGTTTTGTTGGTGCGTTTTGTTCAGTAATCCAATGGCTCAAAGGCAGTCACAACAGGCAGATGAAAAATCCAAATAGTATCAGTAAAGTTCATAGAAACATGTCAAACGATGTTTATAATCAATCCTCAGGTTGTTTTTAGTCAAAATAATCAATAATATTTCAACCGGACAATAGCTTCGTCAATATAAAAGAAAAACAAGAAAGGTGTGCTCTCGGTCGTGCGCAGCAAACAGGTCTGGGGACTTCCCAGGGTCCACTCACTCAGTGGTCTTACTCCCTCATTTTTCAGAATACAGGCCTGAAACAATTTCTAAAGACTGTTGACATCTAGTGGAAGCCATAGGAAGTGCAATTTTAGTCCTAAGTCATGGGATACTGTATTATATTTATATTCAATATAAAACTACAAACATAAACAAATCCCACTTCCTGGATAGATTTTTCTCTGCCATATCAGTTCTGTTATACAGACCTTATTTTAACCGTTTTGGAAACTCACTAGAGTGATTTCTATCCAAATGATATGCATATCCTAGGTTCTGGGCCTGAGTAGCAGGCAGTTTACTTTGGGCACGCTTTTCATCCGGAGGTGAAAATAGTGCCCCCTGAGGTTAATAATCAAGTGTGCTATTGCTGAGCTGGAACAGATGTCTGCACCCACCATAGGTCAGGGATCAGTGGAGTGGATTGTTCTAAGCTTGTGGCTGTCTTGAACCCTACTGTTGGTTGTTATCAATCTTCGCCGCCACCTGCCCTGTCTGGATCTGCGAGGAGTAACAGCGTAATCTATGTTGTTACCATGACAAAGACCAAAGCCAGTGGGAGTACCGTGGAGGACAGTGGTGTCTCTCTATCACCTGTGAAGGATATTTTAAGCGAACAAAAATAGTTTTACAAACAGTTGTTACAACGACATGAAATAGCTTCAAGTGTTTTGTCCAAAAACTGGTGGAGTCAGCTAATAAAATAATGGACGACCTGACCAGAGTGGTCCAGGATCTGAAGAATAGTTTGCAGTTCTCCCAGGGTCAGCTCGATGAGTTTAAACAGGAGAATGTCAAGATGACAGCAATCTGTAAGTTATTGAGAGAGGACCTCAGTTCTGTATGTGAATCCATAATAACAGTGAGAAATCGGATTATCTCAAAGGACAATCAAGGTGGAACAACAATGGTTGTGGACAGAATTGCAGAATCTCCACATGAGACCTGGATGGTGGGAAATTATCTCGGAAAAACTCAAGATGGACCACAGGAAGATTGAGGTGGAGCACGCCCACAGGACTGGAAAACCCACCACCAACCCAGGTGACAGGCCCAGGCCGACAGTGGTCAGATGGTCAAGATAGTGGTCAAGTTCCTGAGGTTCAGGATAGAGCCAAGAACTCGAGAGGAATGGATATATTCCTCAACAAGGACTATTTGAAGCTATCCTGAATCAGCGGAATGAATGCACACCTGATCACGCGTAAACACTCTCACCTCTTCCCTTCGCTTGTGAACTTCAATGCACAACGCATCAGCGTGACCAGGCAAAATAAACTTTCCAAGCCAAACCCCTACACACAGCCTACATCGGTGTCACCATATTAGCTAAAGTACTGTCATAGTCAGCATAGCTAATAGAACTAACGCGTTAGTAAACCCTCTACAATCATGCAGTAACATTACAGTGTGCAGTTACACATTACAGTAAGCAGTTACACCGGCGGGTCCTGGTGGCAATAAATTAGTAAAACCGAAAGCTTACCTTGACTTGGAAGAGTTCCAGTGTTGTGTTGGATAGTCAAATCAAATCCAATTTTATTGGTCACATACACATATTTAGTAGATGTTATTGCGGGTGTAGCGAAATGCTTGTGTTCCTCGCTCCAACAGCTCAGTAATATCCAACAATTCACAACAATCTAAAGTTAAAGAATGGAATTAGAAAATATATTAGTATTAGGACGAGGAATGTCGGAGTGGCATTGACTAAAATACAGTAGAATAGAATACAGTATATACATACGAGATGCGTAAAGCAGTATGTAAACATTATTAAAGCGACTAGTTTTCCATTATTAAAATGATAATGATTCCATGTCTATGCAGCAGCCTCTAAGGTGCAGGGTTGAGTAATCTGGTGGGAGCCGGCTATCAATGGCTATTTTATAGTCTGATGGCCTTGTAGCCTTTTATAGCCTTCTTCACCACAATGTCTGTGTGGATGGACCATTTCACATCGTCGGTGATGTGTACGCCACGGAACTTGAAGCTTTTCAACTTCTCCACTGCGGTCCCATCGATGTGGATAGGGGCGTGCTCTCTCTGCAGACTAGGATAGGGAGAGATAGAATGTCCTTAAACACTCCAGTCAGCTGGTCGGCGCATCCTCTCAGGACGCAGCTAGGGATGCCGTCTGGGCCGGCAGCCTTGTGAGGGTTAACACGCTTTAAATGCATTACCCATGTCAGCCACTGAGAACGAAAGCCCGCAGTCCATGGGAGTTGGCCGCATCGGTGGCACTGTGTTATCCTCAAAGTGGGCAAAGAAGGTGTTTAGCTTGTCCGGGACCATGACGTCGGTGTCCGCGGTGTGGCAGGTTTTCCCATTGTAATCCATGATTGTCTGTAGACAATCGTCTCGTGTCTGAGCTGTTGAATTGCGACTCCACTTTTTCTCTGTACTGACGTTTTGCCTGTTTGATTGCCTTACGGAGGGAATAACTACACTGTTTGTATTCAACCATATTCCCAGTCACCTTGCCATGGTTACATGCGGTGGTTCGCTCTTTCAGTTTTGCACGAATGCTGCCATCTATCCACAGTTTCTGATTTGGGTAGGTTTTAATAGTCCCAGTGGGAACAACATCCACTATAACTTTCCTGATGAACACAATCACTTTCTCAGTGTCTGAGACTACCCGGAACATTTCTCAGTCAGCGTGATCAAAACAATCTTGAAGCATGGATTCCGATTGGTCTGACCAGCGTTGAATAGACCTTAGCAGGGGTACTTCCTGTTTGAGTTCCTGCGAATAGGAAGGGATATGCAAAATGGAGTCATGCATCCCGGAAGTTGGAGTAGCAGTGGTCAAGTGTTTTATTAGCGTGAGTACTACAGTCAATGGGTTGATAGAACTTTGGTAGAGTTTTCCTCAAATTTGCTTTGTTAAAATACCCAGCTACAATAAATGCGGCCTCAGGATATGTGGTTTCCAGTTTGCATAAAGTCCAGCAGAAAGGGAGGAGAGGAGGGTTGAGGAGGCAGAATCAGGAGATAGGTTGGAGAAGGTTTGAGCAGAGGGAAGAGATGATAGGATGGAAGAGGAGAGAGTAGCGGGGGAGAGAGAGCGAAGGTTGGGACAGCGCGATACCATCCGAGTAGGGGCAGTGTGGGAAGTGTTGGATGAGAGCGAGAGGGAAAAGGATACAAGGTAGTGGTCGGAGACTTGGAGGGGAGTTGCAATGGGGTTAGTGGAAGAACAGCATCTAGTAAAGATGAGGTCGAGCGTATTGCCTGCCTTGTGAGTAGGGGGGGAAGGTGAGAGGGTGAGATCAAAAGAGGAGAGGAGTGGAAAGAAGGAGGCAGAGAGGAATGAGTCAAAGGTAGACGTGGGGAGGTTAAAGTCGCCCAGAACTGTGAGAGGTGAGCCGTCCTCAGGAAAGGAGCTTATCAAGGCATCAAGCTCATTGATGAACTCTCCGAGGGAACCTGGAGGGCGATAAATGATAAGGATGTTAAGCTTGAAAGGGCTGGTAACTGTGACAGCATGGAATTCAAAGGAGACGATAGACAGATGGGTAAAGGGAGAAAGAGAGAATGACCACTTGGGAGAGATGAGGATCCCGGTGCCACCACCCCGCTGACCAGAAGCTCTCGGGGTGTGCGAGAACACGTGGGCGGACGAGGAGAGAGCAGTAGGAGTAGCAGTGTTATCTGTGGTGATCCATGTTTCCGTCAGTGCCAAGAAGTCGAGGGACTGGAGGGAGGCATAGGCTGAGATGAACTCTGCCTTGTTGGCCGCAGATCGGCAGTTCCAGAGGCTACCGGAGACCTGGAACTCCACGTGGGTCGTGCGCGCTGGGACCACCAGATTAAGGTGGCCGCGGCCACGCGGTGTGGAGCATTTGTATGGTCTGTGCAGAGAGGAGAGAACAGGGATAGACAGACACATAGTTGACAGGCTACAGAAGAGGCTACGCTAATGCAAGGAGATTGGAATGACAAGTGGACTACACGTCTCGAATGTTCAGAAAGTTAAGCTTACGTAGCAAGAATCTTATTGACTAAAATGATTAAAATGATACAGTACTGCTGAAGTAGGATAGCTGGCAGTGGCTGCGTTGTTGACACTACACTAATCAAGTCGTTCCGTTGAGTGTAATAGTTTCTACAGTGCAGCTATTCGGGGGCTAGCTGGCTAGCTAGCAGTGTTGATTACATTACGTTGCGTTAAAAGAACGACAATAGCTGGCTAGCTAACCTAGAAAATCGCTCTAGACTACACAATTATCTTTGATACAAGGACGGCTATGTAGCTAGCTATGTAGCTAGCTACGATCAAGCAAATCAAACCGTTGTGCTGTAATGAAATGAAATGAAAATGTGATACTACCTGTGGAGCGAAGCGGAATGCGACCGGGTTGTTGAGTGGGAAGTTAATTCCATCAGTCGTATATTGCACAAATCTGGCCTTTATGGAAGAGTGGCAAGAAGAAAGCCATTTCTTAAAGATATCCATAAAAAGTGTCATGTCAAGTTTGCCACAAGCCACCTGGGAGACACAGCAAACATGTGGAAGAAGGTGCTCTGGTCAGATGAAACCAAAATTGAACTTTTTGGCAACAATGCAAAACGTTATGTTTGGCGTAAAAGCAACACAGCTCATCACCCTGAACATACCATCCCCACTGGCAAACATGGTGGTGGCAGCATCATGGTTTGGGCCTGATTTTCTTCAGCAGGGACAGGGAAGATGGTTAAAATTGATGGGAAGATGGATGGAGCCAAATACAGGACCATTCTGGAAGAAAACCTGATGGAGTCTGCAAAAGACCTGAGACTGGGACGGAGATTTGTCTTCCAACAAGACAATGATCCAAAACATAAAGCAAAATCTACAATGGAATGGTTCAAAAATAAACATATCCAGGTGTTAGAATGGCCAAGTCAAAGTCCAGACCTGAATCCAATCGAGAATCTGTGGAAAGAACTGAAAACTGCTGTTCACAAATGCTCTCCATCCAACCTCACTGAGCTCGAGCTGTTTTGCAAGGAGGAATGGGAAAACATTTCAGTCTCTCGATGTGCAAAACTGATAGAGACATACCCCAAGCGACTTACAGCTGTAATCGCAGCAAAAGGTGGCGCTACAAAGTATTAACTTAAGGGGGCTGAATAATTTTGAAATGTGGCAAAAGTTCGCAAAGTTCAATGGGGCCGAATACTTTCGCAAGGCACTGTACCAGGATTCACGGAGTTTCCCACTTCATGAGCTGTCACTTCAGTGACGTAGCCTGCCTTCACAAGGTTATGAATCTCTCGGTTATGAACTTCTGCAAGCTCAGGATTCTTCACCAGGCGTCGCTCCGTTCCACGCAGTAGTGGGAGTACAGCCCGTGTCGTGGTTGCCAGAGGAGGATGGTTGGGCACCCGTAGCAGTGGGGTTGCATACCTGCGAACACCATCCATTTCAGTGGTGGTGGTGCTCTTCTCCAGGAGGTCTAATGCATAGGAGTAATGTTTCGAGCGAGTGACCTCCTGTATCTTCCGGTTGGAGAAGGTGTCCATCTTCCAGAGCATCTCAACATTCCGAAGGAGGTCAGTGGCTGCACAGGGGAATGGATCTGGATTGCTTCTGATGAAGAGGACTTGCTGTGACTGTACAGCTTGGGTGGAGAGCAGTAGATGGGATGGACCTTGCACAGCCCAACCCAAGGAGGTATGGACAGCAATGGGCCCTCCTTCTGGTCCAGCTCGTATAGGCTCAGTCGGGGTGACGAGATGTGGGTGGTCTGACCCAATCAGGATAAGTGGCGCTACTCTGGCCAGGTTAGGAAGAGGCAATCCTCGTAGATGAGGATATTGTTTCTGTAGAACACTTACCGGGCAGGAGTGCTCTGCGAGATTCAAGCCATCTGCCGTGAAGGCATTGGTGATGTTATAGGCCACGTCCCTGTTTCCTGAAGATGAAATGCTAAAGGTTACAGCAGAGCCTTTCATTTGGATAACATCACGTCGCACCGTTCTGAGATTAAGGGTCTCAGGGGTCCCTTCCAGGTTAAGCTGACGGGTGGCCGCCGTGAGAATGATTGTTCTTTCTGACCCATCATCTAGAACAGCGAATGTATCAATGCTTCTCCCTTCACTTTGCAGTGACCTTGACCACCTTCAACATGACCTTTGGAGACCGGTTCTGCTGGTCGAGGTACAGCTCCTTTGCAGCTCCTACCATGAGCATACTCTGCTCCTTCTGTGCTTGGGGAATTAGATCATGCAACACGGTGAGATGGATTTCTTTACAGCGGTTGCAGGGTTTCCTCAATGTGCAGGTAGCCTTATGGCTACGGGCACACTTGTAGCATCGCTCGCCTGAAGTGATCCAGGCCTTCAATTGAGTTTGAGTGAGCTTTTTTACTCTGGGGCATGAGCCAAGGAAGTGCCCCTTACTATTGCAGTATGGGCAGTAAGGCTGGAATTTGATGTGCTTGCTCTTGAGAGGGCTCTTCTTCCCGGGTTCCTCCCCAGCCTCACTATTTAAGTACATGGTAGTGGGATTTGGCCTTTTCTGTCCCTCCTGGCGTTCAAACTCCTTCCTTCCCCCATCTATGGCTGAGATTGTGGCCTGGTGAGCGATGCTCTTCGCCTTTGCCTTCACCTCCAACCATGCGGCCAGGTCTCTAAGAGCATAGGTGCTTCTCGAGCCCTCTTTCAGGATGCCCTTATTCAAACAATGTTCAATGAAACTGTCTCTGAGGTACACTGGAAGTTTGCTAAGAAGCCTGTCCACGTGGGAGCCACATTTCAGCTCGTTCCCGTCTTCTCCTTCAACGGATTGGAGCATCGAGGTCAGCGATTGGACAGCCAGGGAGAATTCTTGGAAGGCAGCATGGTCTCCCATTTTAATTGGAGACGTGTTCAGGATGTTGTTTAGTTAATTCTGGACTAGCTGACATGGCTCACCATATCTCGCCTTCAGGGCCTGGAGAGCAGCAGTGTATGGTGTTGCGGAGTGCATAAAGGATTGGGCCAGCCTGTATGCACTGGGAAACCGCAAATTATCCATTAGTACTTGGTATTTGTAGCGTTCTGACAGATGACTGTGAATACCCAGTAGGCTCTCCAATTCCATTTCCAAAAGGACAAATTCACTCTCCTTTCCGTTTTCAAAGTATGGCAGTTTGGGTCTGGGAATTCCATAGGCTGAGGCTACTAGAAGTTTCATAATGTTGGCTCTCTCTTCTGGTTGCGTGAAGGATAAACCCGGGACTTCTGATGAGCCCACTGTGGCCTCATTGGGCCGGTCCCCTACTGTCCCAGACCCTCCATTTGTGGCAGCCGGAATTGGGCGAGAGCCCTCCGACCTGTTGTTTGAGGACTGGCATGGCCCTGGACGATTTCCAGAGGTTCCAGCACCTTCTTCTTTGGGGGCTTCCCATTCAAGATTGGATCCGGAGGTACCTGCATCTTCGCCTTCTGTTCTGTCTTCCTCTCCGGTGGCTTCTACTTCGGGTTCAGATCCTCGCAGCTCTCACCCTCATCAGACCATGAGGCTGCCTGAGCGACTGGCCCATTTAACATCACCAGCTGTCATCATAAACAGCTCTATGGTGAGAAACGTCTTGGTTCCCAAGGCAAAAACCATGTGCTACCCAGGAGTAAGAGTACAGGACATCACAAGGCTGCTTATGACTGTTCTACAACAGATGCCGGGAGCTGACCCTGTTATAGTTCATGTGGGATCAAAAGAGGGCTAGCTCAGAAGATCTGAAAATGGATTTTAAAGAATTGATTTTAGCATTAAAACCTCCTATAATTGCAGGTCCAGTACCATTGTTGGGCCGCGGGTGTGAAAGATTCAGCAGGCTACTGGCATTACACATGTGGCAAAAGTATTACTGTAGCTCTGCTGGAGTTTTATAGATAACTTTGACACCTTCTGGAAACAGAAGATACTCTACAGGAATTTATTTATTATTATTTTTTTATTATTTTTTTTTACCTTTATTTAACCTGGCAAGTCAGTTAAGAACATATTCTTATTTTCAATGACGGCCTGGGAATGGCGAAGTACATCCAAGTCATCTTGGGTCCTGGAATCTGTCCACTCATTCAACGGGCCAGTCAATTGGGCATTTCTGCAGTATATTAGAGCATGTCAAATTCTTGATGGTAAATACCCATTGTAAGACACTGCAAATGGATAGCCATGCACCTGTTAATCTGAATGGGTTACCAGGAGCACATTTTTTAAATGTTTTTTTTAATGCCTTTAGTGGGTGCAAGGGGTCCATGGCCGAGTAGAGAGCATCCCCCAACCGTGCCCATCCGATAGGGGGCGCCCATGGCCATTTTTGTAATATTGTAGGGCTTCCTTCATGCCACTTTTCATGATGGTGCTAGCAGCCACCTGAGTGAGTGCTTGCTTGCTACCAACCGGAACATTACGATAGCCAAGACCAACAACACAAACAAACAGACTATACAGCTACAAGTAGTGAGTGAAGTTACAAACGGACTATACTAAACAAGTTAAATGTCTTACCTGTGAATAAATATTTTCCACTCATATAGCTACTTGTAGCCTACTTGGTGCCAACGCCCTCGTTACTGACCCAGTATTGTCATTGTCCCCACATTTCTCACTCTTCTGCACAGAAAAGCCTGAAGCCACAGGGGTCTTCTCACAGGCTCTATTTCCCTATGTGGGAGCATTCCGAACCAAAGGTCGTGATTTTCTTTACCTGGTTACATGTACATTGAACAACACAGCAGCTTTTAAGGCATGTTTTGTTATTTCTGTAAAAAGGAAAATCGACGTTAAAGTTGGTTCTTTTACAATGGGAGTCAATGGTAAAGAATTTTTGTTTTCCCCAATTTGTGGGTGTGGTCAAGGGTAATTCCATTTTATGATGTGAATATCAACTCGGTGTATAGTTTAGTGACTTAACCTTAATCCAGTCGTAAATATAATATAATTATGAACCTAGATTTACAGCGTCTAGATTAGGTCTAATGTATGAGTAATTTAAACCATGTTGGTGCAACCCACCCTAATAGTGTAGGTTACAGAGCAGATCTAAGGTTGTGCTAATGGTTAAGATTTAGGAAAGGTAACTGATGTTGGATTATGTACCACAGGCGGCAGGTGGCACCTTAATTAGGGAGGGATGGGCTCATAGTAATGGCTGGAACTGTCACACCCTGACCATAGAGAGCCATTGTTTCTCTATGGTATTGTAGGTCACGGTGTTACTGGGGTGTGTTCTAGTTTATTATTTCTATGTGGGGTTCTAGGTTTATTTTCTATGTTGGTGATTTGTATGATTCCCAATTCAAGGCAGCTGGTAATCGTTGTCTCTAATTGGGGATCATATTTAATTAGTGTTTGTTCCCAGCTGTGGGATATTGTATTTTGTACTTTGAGTTGGTGTATGTAGCACCTCTGTAGTCACGGTTCGTTGTTTGTTTCTTGTTTTGTTGTTTTTGTTAAGTTTCACTATTAATAAATGATGTGGAACTCAACATTCGTTGCGCCTTGGTCCGTGTCTCTACAAACAGCCATGACCAGGAACGGATTAAATAGAATCAAACACATGATTTCCATGTGTTTGATACCATTCCATTCACTCCATTCCATAATTTTTCATTTTTATGAGCTATCCTCCCCTCACCAGCCTCCTGTGATCTATAGATTAGTTGACCTATCCCACGAAGCAGAACTCAGACATGCTGATATAAATAGGCCTGCCAGTCTGTGAGACTTAGGCACCATCTGCTGTTTTTCTTTTTTATAACATCAACATTACAGTTCCTAAAGTAGGGTATGGTCACACTGAGACGCATGATCAATGATGAAATCATATATGACCTAGTCATTGTGCGTTTTTGTTCTTCAAAAGTTAAAATAATCTCGACTTCTTTTGGAGTTGCATATGTTCATAGGTGGACATATTGTACATGGTTTGTCGTAAAATCACGGCCATTGTCTTTCATCCGGCAAAAGATGACTCCCATTGAAAAAGCATTGGCTACATCCAGAATTTTCCGACACAAAATCTTAATGGGCCACCCATAAGATAGTCAGAGACGGAGAGAAAGAGGTTGAGTGTAAGAGGGTTAGAGGTAAATGAAGGGAGAGAGAAAGATTAAGGAAAGGGGAGAAAAGAGATAGAAAAATGGTGTGTGTGGTGTGTTATAGAGATTGAGTTCCAGATAGAGGTATATATTTCTCCTAATATATTTGTCCACTGTGACTATCTTACATCACCGAAAGCTGTTTATGTTTTTCTCTCTCTAATTTCCCTTCTATATCTCCCTTCTTATTCTTCTTTCTCGTGACTCACACCATGTTTTTTGAGGGGGGTTAATTACCTTGTGTGTTAATTGTGGATTTTTTATTTATTTTTTTATTTCACCTTTATTTAACCAGGTAGGCAAGTTGAGAACAAGTTCTCATTTACAATTGCGACCTGGCCAAGATAAAGCAAAGCATTAAAGCAAAGCAAAAAATAAAATAAAAAAGAGGTAGTTGTTTGGGCTAAATTATAGGTGGGCTATGTACAGGTGCAGTAATCTGTGAGCTGCTCTGACAGTTGGTGCTTAAAGCTAGTGAGGGAGATAAGTGTTTCCAGTTTCAGAGATTTTTGTAGTTTGTTCCAGTCATTGGCAGCAGAGAACTGGAAGGAGAGGCGGCCAAATAAATAATTGGTTTTGGGGGTGACCAGAGAGAAAATAATCTCAAACCAGCCACCAGAGGCCACGGCAACTAATTGTCTCAACAAATAAATTACTGAGCCTTTTATTTCTCCTTTCTGTGAACACATATGTACAGCTTTTCACCGAACCCTTGTCAGTCAGAGCTGGTGGGCTGGCTGTTTTGTTGTTGTTGTTGAATCGCATTGTTCTGCAGCTCAATGGTTGTTGCTCTTGTGTTTCTATACAGTGGGGCAAAAAATGATTTAGTCAGCCACCAATTGTGCAAGTTCTCCTACTTAAAAAGATGAGAGAGGCCTGTAATTGACTTCATAGGTACACTTCAACTATGACAGACAAAATGAGGGGGAAAAAATACAGAAAATCACATTGTAGGATTTTTAATTAATTTATTTGCAAATTATGGCAGAAAATAAGTATCTGGTCACCTACAAACAAGCAAGATTTCTGGCTCTCACAGACCTGTAAATTCTTTAAGAGGCTCCTCTGTCCTCCACTCCGTTACCTGTATTAATGGCACCTGTTTGAACTTGTTATCAGTATAAAAGACACCTGTCCACAACCTCAAACAGGCACACTCCAAGCTCCACTATGGCCAAGACCAAACAGCTGTCAAAGGACACCAGAAACAAAATTGTAGACCTGCACCAGGCTGGGAAGACTGAATCTGCAATAGGTAAGCAGCTTGGTTTGAAGAAATCAACTGTGGGAGCAATTATTAGGAAATGGAAGACATACAAGACCACTGATAATCTCCCTTGATCTGGCGCTCCACGCAAGATCTCACGCCGTGGGGTCAAAATGAACACAAGAACGGTGAGCAGAAATCCCAGAACCACACGGGGGGACCTCGTGAATGACTTGCAGAGAGCTGGGACCAAAGTAACAAAGCCTACCATCAGTAACACACTACGCCGCCAGGGACTCAAATCCTGCAGTGCCAGACGTGTCCCCCTGCTTAAGCCAGTACATGTCCAGGTTCGTCTGAAGTTTGCGAGAGAGCAATTGAATGATCCAGAAGAAGATTGGGAAAATGTCATATGGTCAGATGAAACCAAAATATAACTTTTTTGTAAAACCTCAACTCGTCGTTTTTGGAGGACAAAGAATGCTGAGTTGCATCCAAAGAACACCATACCTACTGTGAAGCATGGAGGTGGAAACATCATGCTTTGGGGCTGTTTTTCTGCAAAGGAACCAGGACGACTGATCAGTGTAAAGGAAAGAATGAATGGGGCCATGTATCGTGAGATTTTGAGTGAAAACCTCCTTCCATCAGCAAGGGTATTGAAGATGAAACGTGGCTGGGTCTTTCAGCATGACAATGATCCCAAACACACCGCCTGGGCAACGAAGGAGTGGCTTCGTAAGAAGCATTTCAAGGTCCTGGAGTGGCCTAGCCAGTCTCCAGATCTCAACCCCATAGAAAATCTTTGGAGGGAGTTGAAAGTCCATGTTGCCAAGCAACAGCCCCAAAACATCACTGCTCTAGAGGAGCTCTGCATGGAGGAATGGGCCAAAATACCAGCAAAGAGTGTGTGAAAAACCTTGTGAAGACTTACAGAAAACGTTTGACCTCTGTCATTGCCAAAAAAGGGTATATAACAAAGTATTGAGATAAACTTTTGTTATTGACCAAATACTTATTTTCCACCATAATTTGCATAATAACTTCATTCAAAATAATATAATAAAATATGCCATTTAGCAGACGCTTTTATCCAAAGCGACTTACAGTCATGTGTGCATACATTCTACACCATGTGTATGGGTGGGTCCGGGGATCGAACCCACTACCCTGGCGTTACAAGCGCCATGCTCTACCAACTGAGCTACAGAAGGACCACAAATCCTACAATGTGATTTTCTGGATTTTTTCCTCCTCATTTTGTCTGTCATAGTTAAAGTGTACCTATGGTGAAAATTACAGGCCTCTCTCATCTTTTTAAGTGGGAGAACTTGCACAATTGGTGGCTGACTAAATACTTTTTTGCCCCACTGTATGTGTATGTGTACAGCGCGTGGATGCATGTGTGTGTGTATGTATGTCTCATGCTGGTGTGTGTATGTTCTCTTCCAGGTGGAGTGCCCTAGGTCAGAGTGTTTTGAGTCTCTGTCTGCCATGGAGCTGGCTGAACAGATCACACTACTGGACCACATCGTCTTCAGGAGTATCCCCTATGAGTGAGTCTGTGAGTCTGTCACCTTATCCTAAAGTGATGATATAATTTCTTGTGATGATCTCATATCAGTATGTGTTGTCTCTGTCAGGGAGTTCCTGGGGCAGGGCTGGATGAAGGTGGATAAGTCTGAGAGGACACCCTACATCATGAAGACCAGCCAGCACTTCAATGATGTGAGTTTGTGTGTGTGTGTCTTTACTTTATTTGGAGGCCTCCCACTGGGCAAAAACTGGGTGAATCAACTTGGTTTCCACATCATTTCAACCCCAAAAATCTATGTCATGACGTTGAATCAACTTGGAAAACTGATTGGACTTGCAAAAAGTCATCAATGTAAGGGCAGTATCCCCCCCCCCCCCAACTTTATATTATATATTATTATTATTAACTTTTAACCTAAATCCAATGACTTGGTGACATTTTTTGTTGATTTCTTGTTGAATTTAGGTTAGTTGACAACTGAACCAAATGTAAATCAAAACTAGACGTTGAACTGACGTCTGTGCCCAGTGGGCTATACTTAAAGTGAGTCTGTCTCCTCTTTTCCTCTCTGCTTTCCACCCCCTGTCTCTTTCTCTCCCTCTCTCTCTCTGTCTTTCCCCTCTCACCCTCCTCTAGATGAGCAACCTGGTGGCGTCTCAAATCATGACCCATACTGACGTGGGCTCCAGGGCCAACTCTATTGAAAAATGGGTGGCTGTGGCCGACATCTGCCGCTGCCTCAATAACTACAATGGAGTCTTAGAGATCACCTCAGCTCTGAACCGCAGCGCCATCTACAGGTTGAAGAAGACATGGGCCAAAGTCTGCAAACAGGTGGGAAATTGTTCTAATTCTTTATCCTTCTCCAGAGGTCTGCACTCAATCACTCTCCCTTGCCCTTAGATCTACTAAGCTAACTGTCATTACGTATTATTGTTAATGTGATGACATGCTATTAATCGAATGATTAACTATGTTTAGAATTACGTGATTAAATTAATCAGGTAACCATTAACTCGGTAACCTGGGGCACCACGGGAAAAGTTTGTTTAAAGAGGTAACGTTTCATCAGTCTCATTCTGAACGTCGGATAATTCGTAAATCTGCACAAACTCGGGTCTTTCCGTACCACACAAATTGAGTAGATTATTTATTTACTAACAAGTTAAATGGTAACATAGGATACACATACACACACACACACACACACAGTCTAGGCTATTGATTAGAACCTAATACAATGGCAACAGGTCCCTAGCGGTCCAACACAATATGACAAGTGTTACACAAGATGGAGATTTTAAAGAAAGAGAGAGAAAGAGAGAAAGTGCATGAGAGAAAAGCACACTTAGATACATTTGTAAACTATGCTTAGGTTAGCTCTAACACCTTGCCCCGAACTGTCACTCTTATGGGTCAGAATGTATTTACATGTTGAAGGTCTCCGTTGGGTATCTCTTCGTGGACCGAGTTCTGCTTAGTGGGATAGGTTTGGCCGACGCCCTTTTCTTTCGATGGCCGAGTCTCCTTCGTTACTGATTGTCCACACAATGTTCTTTCTCTTGGTTGTCTGTTGCCTTGTACTTGTTCTGTGAGAGTAGTCTTCTTAGGAGGCTAATCAGCTGTGTCAACGCTCCCAGCTTGGGTAGGAGGGCCGTGTAGACAACCGATGATTTGAAGAGATTAACCGGTTGGTCTTTCTTGAATTCACCTTCTCAGATACAATACAGAATCGCTACTCCACCATGAACTTGATTTTTTTTTGTCTTCAATCTTGTGTTGTGTTTCAGGGTCACGACTAGTCGTAAAACCTCGGCTGCAGCGCGTGGTAAACTTAGTCTGCATGTAAAATTCTTAACTCACATGTTTTATACCCTCGGGTCTAAAAGGGGCATTTCGGTCTTTATGACATGCTCTCTGGGTTTCCAGGTATTAGAACAAATGTTGCCTTGTAACGAGCTATGCTCCAGGAAACCCAGAGAACATGTTATGAAGACGGAAACTAAAATCTCGTTTAGACAACTAAAATCACAGTTCATCGTTACAAAAACATTCTCTTTGATCTGGATATTTTCTACAAAATGCACAGTATGCAAACATTATGAAAACTGTTCAAGTTACAATGTTTTACATTACATTACATTTAAGTCATTTAGCAGACGCTCTTATCCAGAGCGACTTACAAATTGGTGCATTCACCTTATGACATCCAGTGGAACAGCCACTTTACAATAGTCCATCTAAATCTTTTAAGGGGGGTGAGAAGGATTACTTTATCCTATCCTAGGTATTCCTTAAAGAGGTGGGGTTTCAGGTGTCTCCGGAAGGTGGTGATTGACTCCGCTGTCCTGGCGTCGTGAGGGAGTGTGTTCCACCATTGGGGAGCCAGAGCAGCGAACAGTTTTGACTGGGCTGAGCGGGAACTGTACTTCCTCAGACAGAGGAGGAAAATGTAGAGAGGAGGGAGCGAAAGGATGCCAGGTCCGCAGGGAGGCGAGTTTTCCTCCATTTCCGCTCGGCTGCCCGGAGCCCTGTTCTGTGAGCTCACAATGAGTCGTCGAGCCACGGAGCGGGAGGGGAGGACCGAGCCGGCCTGGAAGATAGGGGACATAGAGAGTCAAAGGATGCAGAAAGGGAGGAGAGGAGGGTTGAGGAGGCAGAATCAGGAGATAGGTTGGAGAAGGTTTGAGCAGAGGGAAGAGATGATAGGATGGAAGAGGAGAGAGTAGCGGGGGAGAGAGAGCGAAGGTTGGGACGGCGCGATACCATCCGAGTAGGGGCAGTGTGGGAAGTGTTGGATGAGAGCGAGAGGGAAAAGGATACAATGTAGTGGTCGGAGACTTGGAGGGGAGTTTTCATTATAACGTTGTCATGTAATTTATAATAACATAACAAAAACGACATTCATTTTTATATTCCATCTATCATTGTTACCACCATTTTGGCTGATGAAATATAATGTCCCGAAGTCCATTTATTGCATGTTACAGTTCTGAGGTAGATTCTCCATAAGGCACACACATTCCAGTATGTCACATTAGAGACAAGGAAGGAGTTGGGCTGCTGCCTTATAATTTACGATGGGCGTGTGGTTATAACCCCCCCCCCCCCATCAATCCCTCTATACATTTGAAGTCAGAAGTTTACATACACTTAGGTTAGAGTCATTAAAACTAATTTTTCAACCACTCCATGTAACGGTATTCGTCGTCTGAAGAAGAGGAATCATCGGACCAAAGCACAGCGTGGTAAATGTTCATGCTTTCTTTATTAAAACTGAACAAAATAACAAAGGGAATAACCGAAACAGTCCTGAAAGGTGCAAAACACTAAACAGAAATGAACTACCCACAAAAACCCTGTGGGAAAAAGCGACCTGTGGTTCCCAATCAGAGACAACGATAGACAGCTGTCCCTGATTGAGGACCATACCCGGCCAAAGCAAAGAAATACAAAAACATTAAAAAAGGAACATAGAATACCCACCCAAATCACACCCTGACCAAACCAAAATAGAGACATAAAAAGCTCTAAGGTCAGTTAACAAATTATAGTTTTGGCAAGTCGATTAGGACATCTACTTTGTGCATGACACAAGTCATTTTTCCAAAAACTGTTCAGAGAGATTATTTCACTTATAACTCACTGTATCACAATTCCAGTGGGTCAGAAGTTTACATACACTAAGTTGACTGTGCCTTTAAACAGCTTGGAAAATTCCAGAAAATTATGTCATGGGTTTAGAAGCTTCTGATAGGCTAATTGACATCATTTGAGTCAATTGGAAGTGTACCTGTGGACGTATTTCAAGCTCTACCTTCAAACTCAGTGCCTCTTTGATTGACAACATGGGAAAATTAAAAGAAATCAGTCAAGATCTCAGAAATTTTTTTGTAGACCTCCACAAGTCCGGTTCATCATTTGGGGGCAATTTCCAAACACCCGAAGGTACCACATTCATCTGAACAAACAATTGTATGCAAGTATAAACACCATGGGACCACGCAGCCGTCATACCGCTCAGGATGAAGATGTGTTCTGTCTCCTAGAGATGCACGTACTTTGCTGCGAAAAGTGCAAATCAACTCAGAACAACAGCAAAGGACCTTGTGAAGATGCTGGAGGAAACGGGTACAAACGTATCTATATTCACAGTAAAACAAGTCCTATATCAACACAACCTGAAAGGCTGCTCAGCAAGGAAGAAGCCACTGCTCCAAAACCGCCATATAAAAGCCAGACTACAGTTCGCAACCGCACATGGGGACAAAGATCATACTTTTTGGAGAAATGTCCTCTGGTCTGATGAAACAAAAATAGAACTGTTTGGCCATAATGACCATCGTTATGTTTGGAGGAAAAAGGGGGAGGCTTGCAATCCAAAGAACATCATCCCAACCGTGAAGCACAGGAGTGCAGCATCATGTTTTGGGGGTGATTTGCTCTAGGAGGGACTGGTGCTCTTCACAAAATTGATGGCATCATGAGGGGGGAAATTATGTGCATATATGGAAGCAACATCTCAAGACATCAGTCAGGAAGTTAAAGCTTGGTTGCAAATGGGTCTTCTAAATGGACAATGACCCCAAGCATACATCCAAAGTTGTGGCAAAATTGCTTAAGGACAACAAAGCCAAGGTATTGGAGTGGCCATCACAAAGCCCTGACCTCAATCCTATCGAAAATTCGACAGAAATCCTATCGACAGAACTGAAAAAGCATGTGCAAGCAAGGAGGCCTGCAAACCTGACTCAGTTACACCAGCTCTGTCGGGAGGAATGGGCCAAAATTCACCCAACGTATTTTGAGAAGTTTGTGAAGGCTACCTGAAACGTTTGACCTAAGTAAAACAATTTAAAGGCAATGCTACCAAATACTAATTGAGTGTATGTAAACTTCTGACCCACTGGGAATGTGGTGAAAGAAATAAAAGCTGAAATAAATCATTCGCTCTACTATTATTCTGACATTTCACATTCTTAAAATGAAGTGGCGATCCTAACTGACCTAAGATTTTTTGAAATTACTTTAATTAAATGTCAGGAATTGTGAACAACTGAGTTTAAATGCATTTGGCTAAAGTGTATGTGAACTTCCGACTTCAACTGTACCTCTCCGTCTCTGCGGGAGGGAGGAATATCTCTGTAGAACCGTGATCCTTTGGAACCTGATCCTCACAGGCCAGTTGTGACACTAACATATTGCATTTTTTGAAATGGTCATAAAATTTATAATTTAGCCATTTGATTTTAAATTATATAAACAAATATTTTACAATTATTTTGTAAAACATTGAATTTGGCCTTTACTGCTATTGCCCATATAAATGCATTGAATAACACATTTGTACATGACAAAACAGACAGTCAAAAAAGAAATCATATGGAATAAGGTTTTGATGTGTCTGTCCTATATCTGAGAGATATAAGAAAACTCAGGGATACATTTTTAACCCCCTATACACGTTGTGCCATTTTTGCATCCCTGTACGGGGTTAACATCAGACGACTCCCCTGAAGCCGGTGTACGTTGTCGAACAACTCTGTGGTTGTGAAAGTCTCGCCTTTTGATGTTGCTGACTTATTAAATTGTCGTGCAAACGGTTCGGATTTTACAGACAAGTTTGTGACGATTTTCATGTCCGGATCCTCTCATGTGTAGAAAACACAGCTTTCACAAGCCCCATGTTATGGAATAGGTGCAAGCTTTATATCAGCGGAAAGAAGGGATTGGGCTGCAGCCACTACAATAAGGTAAGTCTCTAGCATAAGCACATGGAATACTATCCAATATTCAAAATGGTATCACTGTGTGAAGCACGGGCACGTCAATCAACTTTATGCATTGGATTGGTGCAAGCATGGCTGGAGGGAGTTCCCACCATATTCCTCACCAACACTGCATTATTTTTTAAATCCATGAAGGTAAGTGTACGAGTGCACACTTCAGGCGAAAGGGAGAGCATTTTAATACATTTTTTGCTAATAAAGCTTTGTTGAAGATCTGTTCTCAGATCTAATAGCGGTACACGGGGAAAGCTCCCAGTATCCACTGGGAAGACTGGGTGGAGCTAAACACTTAGGCGTTAGCGAAAGGGGTAGAGGTGAGGGGTTGATTTCAGACCCTTATGAAAGTAGTTTGAGAATGAAACATTGCTAAATAAGATCCATTCAATTGTTGAAAGCATCAAGAATACAAGTGTGCAAGAGTTTTATTTTTTTGTATTTGTTGATTTTAAACCAGACACGTTAAAACATGGTTGTGTTTGGTTTTGACAGACTAAAGCCCTGATGGACAAGCTGCAGAAGACTGTGTCGTCTGAAGGGAGATTCAAAAACCTGAGGGAAACCCTGAAAAAGTTAGACACAAATCTTATTGATGAAAACTTTATTTTCAGTGAGGGAGGTGTGACCCAGAATATTTTGTCCCTAACTCTCTTCTTGTCTCCCTCCTACTTTTCTCTTCCCCAGTTGTAACCCTCCCAGTGTGCCCTACCTGGGTATGTACCTGACTGACCTAGCCTTTATCGAGGAAGGAACACCTAACTTCACTGAGGAGGGCTTGGTCAACTTCTCCAAGATGAGGATGGTAAAACACACACACTCTGTATTTTCTCTCTACATTGTTGGGAAGGGCCAGTAAAGTAAGAATTTCACTGTTAGTCTACCCCGGTTGTTTACAATGTATGTGACAAATAACATTTTATTTTATTTTACACACATTGTATTCCAATGTGAAACCACTTTCATCCCATAGAATACAGCATGAACATGTTCAGTGAAGCTGCAGCACTGCTGTTTCCATTGATCTGCCATAGATTTAATTGAGTTCTGAGATATGTGATGAAGAGCTGTGATGAAAATGCTGTGTGTCCTAGATCTCCCACATCATCCGAGAGATCCGCCAGTTCCAGCAGACACCCTACAGGATAGAACACCAGCCTCAGGTACGCCTACTTACTAGACACTTTTTATATTGCCAATGGCTATTTTCCTAGTCTTCAGTGTGTACCCCTTCCCTCTATCCAGGTGACTCAGTACCTGTTGGACAAGACTCTGATCATGGATGAGGACACTCTCTATGACCTCTCTCTTAAGATAGAGCCCCGCCTACCGGCCTGAGGGACAGTCACTGCGAGCAACGGGACCCTGGCAACCCTGTCCCTCTATGTGGGCAACACGCCTGCATACCTGGGATAATGAACGACAAAGAGAGAGTGGATTATTGAAGAGATAGAGAGAGAGAGAGAGAATTGAGAAGGAACGTAGGAAGAAAATCCTTGTTGTTTTTAGGCGATGATGGGGTGATCTTTTGAATGTGTTTACTGCGAGGAAGGGTAAACAGGAAGTGAGGTGTCATTGTGTGACCTCATCATCCCTCTCCCAGGGCGTGACATCATTGACGTGAAACATGGTTCTTCTGCCAGCAGATCAAATCAGAGTTGGTGGAGATTGATCAATCTTTGGGAAAATCTCAAATGGCACCCTGTTCCCCATGTAGGACTGTACTATTTAGGGAATAGGTTGCCATTGAGACACTTTTTTGTCTTTGAAAATTTGTAAAAGGTGTATCGTAAGGAGATGAAATGTAGCATGTATAGCTCTAAGAGTCTGGACTTGTGTATGTTACGCTGTGCTGCTTTACTGTGCCATGTCCTTGAGCTGAAGCACCCATGCTTTCACACCAAATGGTGATCACTTGACTTTGCATGATCCTAACTGGGGTTTTAGTGTTTATTTGGCCTTGGTCCTGACCCCTGCATGTTAACATGCTTCACTCTCTTTGGTCTCTGAAGACTACACAACCACTATGCATCCCCATCCACCAATCATAAATCACTTTATTAGGAGGGTCGGACGGAATCTATGAGGGTAGACTCATACATTACTACTACTACACATACTAAATGTAACGATAGTGGTAAATAGAAAATCCTTTTAAGATTCAGTCTGACTGTGGTAATGAGAAACTAAGTGCTTCAAAATTAATTTCGATTTAGAAACTGGGTGGCAGGTACTGTAGCCAACTGGGTGGCAGGTAGCCTAGCGGTTAGTGCTTTGTGCCAGTAACTGAAAGGTCGCTTGTTAGAATACCTTAGCCAACAATCTGTTGATGTTCCCTTGAGCAAGACACTTAACCCTAATTTGCTCCAGGGGCGCCGTACTACTATGGCTGACCTTGTAAAACAACACATTTCACTGCACCGAACAGGTGTATGTGACAATAAAGTAAATAAATTAAAAAAGCTTCATTTGTAATAGTTTACCATTTATGTGCATTGTGTTGTTGAAATTGCTCTTCATAAATACTGAAATATTAATCTACAAACTGGTGACCGGTATCTGAAAGAATACAGTTTAGTCTGGTACTCCACATTCAGGCAAACGTTTTGATGTCCAATATCTTGTAAGCTCCACTAATTCTGTGGTTTGTCCATTTGAATGATGATAATTAGACGCTTCAAATGTGCCTTTATTATAGTTTTTTTTCTGTAGGTAGATTCTCAGTCCTCTATATATTCTAACAACAATACCAATCAATTCAGATGAACAAGTCATATTTCCCCCTCTTAAAATATTTTGTTGTCAAGATAGCAAATTTCCATCTGTGGCATTCTTTGGTGAAGGTTGTAGATCCCTAATAATAATAATGTGTCTGGTCATTCAGATGGTATGGAATCATTGGGTAAATATCAATTGTTATTCCTTCATTCCTCAAATCCTTATCTCCTTCTCAAAGCACTTTGGAGCAAAAGATCGTCCTCTCAGAAGGAGGCAAGGAGAAATGACAAGGATAGAATTATGTAGAACTACATATAATTGAATAGGATCTCTTTGGGATCAAGGATATACAATTGAGATTCAGCCATATAAAACTATTGTACTGCCATGGAGTGAGGGTGGTTAAAGAGAAGTGACTTTATGTCCCTCTAGTGGCTCCAACATTCCCATGCTTTATCTGACAACAACACTTGTAGCACGTTCAGCAGGGCCTGTTCACAGCTTTACAATAACCACTCCTTGTGCAGTTTCATGAGCATGTGGTCCTGTTGCAGTTTGCTCCTAATTGAAAAATGAAAACCCAGCAAACAAATGTTGGTTCCCAGAACGATGTGGAAAAGTAATTTTTCAAATAACCAAAGGAGAACCTCAAGGGAACACTATGGGGACATTATGAGCGAGCTGGGAATCCTTTGTTGTCCTCACACATTTAATTTTGTCTTCAGCTTCATTGGCTTTACATGGTCACTTGAGTGTTCTAGTCTAGTCTGTATGAGTCTGACAGTAGCTGTCTGCATGAATCGATAGAGGTTGCTTTAGAGGTTACATACAGTTAATGCAGCTCTTGAGTTCCGATCATGGAATTCCGAACTCATCAGTACATCTTTACTTGGATTATAACATATATTTTACATTTTAGTCATTTAGCAGATGCTCTCATCCAGAGCAACTTACATTAGTGCATTCATCCCATACATCTTTTTTTCTCAATATATTTAACTTAGATGTACATACATTTACATCTTTGTTAAAATGCATGTAATGCCTTAACATTTATTCCAGAGATGCATGTACATGCATTTGCATCTTTGTTAAAGTGCATGTAATGCCTGACAATTCCAGAAATGCATGACTATGACATCTAGTCGACAGGGTGGCCACAGTTGTTCCTAATTCGGCATATGACATAGTTTGTCCCTTCAGAGGATTCTTAAATTACTCTTTACGTGTTGATCAATGGAGAATTTGCCACCAAGCCAAAACTAGCTAGGTTTCAATCCAATTGGCAACAGATTTCCATGTGAATATTATAAAATCGCCGTAAAGAAAATATGTGCATTATCCCACCAGCGGTGTGTTTCCACCAAACAGACTTGTGGCGTATAAAAATCAGTGAATGCACACAAAATGTACTTTTTCGCTTAAGTTTACATGTACCGAATAAAAATCTACAGTTCAACGTGTTTCCATTGCATTTTCAACTCTACCAATAGTTTCCTCACAAAAGCTGTGTGCCTACTTTGGTCTTCGCACATGCACTCTAGCCAACAGTTCGTAGATACAGTGCGGGTAGGCTAGTCTACATGATGAGATTATTATGGATAAGAGCGAGAATATTTGTATTTGTCAAACGGCAGTCAAGCATCGATCATCATGTCACCTGAATAAGACCCTCAATATTTATTGGAAAGGAACATGAAGATTACTGTCACCACCCTGTGAAGATCATCATAAATGATTTCATCTGTAGCCTTATAAACTGCATGCTTTCCGGAGTCGTAGTGGGAGGACCACACACCATATTATTGCGTGACTCCAAGTTTACTTCAATTTGATTGTTATTATATATCAATATTTGCGCATAAAGGCGGTTCCACTGCCATGTCACGCATAATTAATTTTACAGACACAAAAATATCCCACCAACGAACACATTTTCTGTCGGCATTTATAAAACTGAACCATCAGTTTCCATCACCGCTGTCTTGATTTTTTAAATATACGGTATGACTATACTCGTATAAAAACTGTGGATGCGAATGTGGTTAGTGATGTCATTTAAATTATGGTTTAAAAAAAACATTTGATTTCACCCCAAAAAATTCTGTCATGTTCAACTTCATAAAAAAAAATGTGACTATATAGTCGTGCCTCTCTTCAACTTGAAAAGAAATCACTACCTGACCGATAATGTAACATTTTTGTCGTAATTCTTGTGGTAATTTAAAATGCATTTTTGTGCTGTTAATATGTGTCAAGTACAATAAAAAATACATTCTGACAAAATATATTGTAGCCTATTTGAGGATCTGGAGGAATGTGTTTTTATTTAACCAGGTAAGTTGACTGAGAACACATTCTCATTTACAACAACGACCTGGGGAATATTTACAGGGGAGAGGAGGGGGGATGAATTATCCAATTGTAAACTGGGGATGATTAGGTGACTGTGATGGTATGAGGGACAGACTGGGAATTTAGCCAGGACACTGGGATTGACACTACTCTTACGATAAGTGCCATGGGTTCTTTAGTGACCACAGCAAGTCAGGACACCCATTTAAAGTCCTATCCAAAAGATGGCACGCTACACAGGGCAACGTCCCCAATCACTGCCCTGGGGCATTGAGATATTTCTTTAGACCAACCCTGCTTAGCTTTAGAAGCAAACCAGCAGTGGTATGCAGAGTGGTATGCCACTGGAGGCGTGGCCTTGGGTTAGAGCTCTTTGGGCTACCAATGAGAGAAAGTGTCATACCAGCTCATGTGTGATCTTGTACTCTGTCAATAAAGGTTGAGCTTGTACACTGCCAGTTCTGCCGTCTTAATGAAACTGACATACAGTGCCTTCAGAAAGTATTCATGCCCCTTTAATTATTCAACATTTGTGTTAGTCTGAATTCAAACTGGATTAAAAAAATAACAAAGTGAAAGCATGTTTTAGAAATGTTTGCAAATTTATTGAAATGTCTCATTTACGTAAGTATTCCCACCCCCTGAGTCAATACTTTGCAGAAATACCATTGGCAGCGATTACAGCTGTCTCTTTCCGGTTAAGTCTATAAGAGCTTTCCACACCTGGATTGTGTCAAATTTGCCAATTATTATTTTCAAAATTCTTCAAGCTCTGTCAAATTGGTTGTTGATAGTTGCTAGAAAGCCATTTTCAAGTCTTTCCATAGATTTTCAAGTAGATTTAAGTCAATACTTGTAACTGTTCTTGGTAAATAACTCAATTTCAGATTTGGCCTTGTGATTAGGTTATTGTTCTGCTGAAAGGGGAATTCATCTCACAGTGTCTGGTGGAGAGCAGACTGAACCAGGTTTTCCTCTAGGATTTTGCCTGTGCTTAGCTCTATTCCGTTCCGTTTTTCCGAACTCTCCAGTTCTTAACGATTACCCATAACATGATGCTGCTGCCAATATACTTGAAATTATGAAGAGTGGTGTGTGGTATTGGTTTTGTATTCAAAACAAAAAGGGAATTGCTTTGTCACATTTATTGCAATATTACTTTACTGCCTTGTTGCAAACAGGATGGATGTCTTGTAATATTTGTATTCTTTACAGGCTTCCTTCTTTTCACACTGTCAATTTTACCTTTATTTAACTAGGCAAGTCGCTTAAGAACAAATTCTTATTTTCAATGACAACCTAGGAACAGTTGCCTGTTCAGCAGCAGAATGACAGATGACCTTGTTAGCTCGGGGGTTTGAACTTGAAACCTTCTGGTTGCTAGTCCAACGCTCTAACCACTAGGCTACCCTGCCGCCCCAATTTGATTAGTACTGTGGAGTAACTACAATGTTGTTGATCCATTCTCAGTATTCTCCGATCAGATCCATTAAATGATGTAACTGTTTTAAGTCACCAAGTCTCATGGTGAAATCCCTGAGCAATTTCCTTATTTTCTGGCAACTGAGTTAGGAAGGGTGACTGTATGTTTGTAGTGAGTCACTGGGTGTATTGATACATCATCCATAGTGTAATGAATAACTTCACCATGCTCAAAGGGTTATTCTACGTCTGATTTTTAAAAATGTTGAATCATCTACCAATAGTTGCCCTTCTTTGCGAGGCATTGGAAAATTTCCCTGGTCTTTGTGGCTGAATCTGTGTTAGAAATTCTCTACTCGACAGAGGGACCTTGCAGATAATTGTACGTGTGGGGTACAGAGATGAGGTAGTCAATCCAAAAATCATGTTAAACACTATTATTGCACACAGAGTGAGTCCATGTGACTTACAGTGAGGCAAAAATGTATTTAGTCAGCCACCCATTGTGCAAGTTCTCCCACTTAAAAAGATGAGAGGCCTGTAATTTTCATCATAGGTACACTTCAACTATGACAGACAAAATGAGGGGGGGAAAATCCAGAAAATCACATTGTAGGATTTTTAATGAATTTATTTGCAAATGATGGTGGAAAATAAGTATTTGGTCACCTACAAACAAGCAAGATTTCTGGCTCTCACAGACCTGTAACTTCTTTAAGAGGCTCCTCTGTCCTCCACTCGTTACCTGTATTAATGGCACCTGTTTGAACTTGTTGTCAGTATAAAAGACACCTGTCCACAACCTCAAACAGGCACACTCCAAACTCCACTATGGCCAAGACCAAAGAGCTGTCAAAGGACACCAGAAACAAAATTGTAGACCTGCACCAGGCTGGGAAGACTGAATCTGCAATAGGTAAGCAGCTTGGTTTGAAGAAATCAACTGTGGGAGTAATTATTAGGAAATGGAAGACATACAAGACCACTGATAATCTCCCTCGATCTGGGGCTCCAGGCAAGATCACACCCCGTGGGGTCAAAATGAACACAAGAACGGTGAGCAAAAATCCCAGAACCACACGGGGGGGACCTAGTGAATGACCTGCAGAGAGCTGAGACCAAAGTAACAAAGCCTACCATCAGTAACACACTCCTCCGCAAGGGACTCAAATCCTGCAGTGCCAGACGTGTCCCCCTGCTTAAGCCAGTACATGTCCAAGCCCGTCTGAAGTTTGCTAGAGAGCATTTGGATGATCCAGAAGAAGATTGGGAGAATGTCATATGGTCAGATGAAACCAAAATATAACTTTTTGGTAAAAACTCAACTTGTCATGTTTGGAGGACAAAGAATGCTGAGTTGCATCCAAAGAACACCATACCTACTGTGAAGCATCGGGGTGGAAACATCATGCTTTGGGGCTGTTTTTTTGCAAAGGGACCAGGACGACTGATCCGTGTAAAGGAAAGAATGGGGCCATGTATCGTGAGATTTTGAGTGAAAACCTCCTTCCATCAGCAAGGGCATTGAAGATGAAACGTGACAATGATCTTTCAGCATGACAATGATCCCAAACACACCGCCCGAGCAACGAAAGAGTGGCTTCGTAAGAAGCATTTCAAGGTCCTGGAGTGGCCTAGCCAGTCTCCAGATCTCAACCCCATAGAAAATCTTTGGAGGGAGTTGAAAGTCCGTGTTGCCCAGCAACAGCCCCAAAACATCACTGCTCTAGAGGAGATCTGCATGGAGGAATGGGCCAAAATACCAAAAACAGTGTGTGAAAACCTTGTGAAGACTTACAGAAAACGTTTGATCTCTGTCATTGCCAACAAAGGTGTCATTGCCAACAATAACAAAGTATTGTGATAAACTCTTGTTATTGTTATGGTACCTCACCATCTTGTAGGGGACCAGCTACCACCGGCCTGAGGAGAGACAAATGAAACGATGGGTTAATGCGATAGTAAGAGGGAAGTTGCAATCTATAACACACCTCGTTTATCCTCCTCAGGACTTTGAATGGCCCCACACACTGTGGCCCCAGCTTTCGTCAGGGCAGGCGGAGGGGCAGGTTTCGTGTCGTGAGCCAAATCCTGTCCCCTGGTGCGAACACAGGGGCCTCACTGCGGTGGCGGTCAGCGCTCTTCTTCTGCCATTCACTGGCCTGCTTGAGAGAGTCCTGGACTACCCGCCAGGTCTCTCTAGAGCACTGTACCCACTCCTCCACCGCAGGAGCTTCGGTCTGACTCTGATGCCACAGAGCCAGGACCGGCTGGTAGCCCAGTACGCATTTGAATGGCGACATGTTCGTTGATGAGTGACGGAGTGAATTCTGGGCCAACTCTGCCTACTTCACCCATTCTCCTGGCCGGTCCTGGCAATACGACCTCAGAAACCTACCCACTTCCTGGTTCACTCTCTCCACCTGCCCATTACTCTCGGGGTGATAACCAGAGGTAAGGCTGACCGAGAACCCCAGATGCTCCATAAACGCCCTCCAAACCCAGGACGTGAACTGGGGACCTCGATCAGATACGATGTCCTCCAGAACCCCGTAGTGCCGGAAGACATGGGTAAATAGAGCCTCCGCAGTCTGTAGGGCCGTAGGGAGACCAGACAATGGGAGGAGACGGCAGGACTTAGAGAACCGATCCACCACGACCAGAACGGAAGTGTTCCCCTGAGATGGGGGAAGGTCAGTAAGAAAATCTACCGATAGATGAGACCATGGCTGTTGTGGAACCGGGAGGGGTTGTAACTTCCCTCTAGGCAGGTACCTAGGAGCCTTACTCTGAGCGTATACCGAACAGGAGGAGACATAAAGCCTCACGTCCTTAGCTAAGGTGGGCCACCAGTACTTCCCCATAAGACCCCACACTGTCCTCGCAATCCCCGGATGATCCGAAGAAGGTAGTGTGTGAGCCCACCGAATCAATTGATCACGGACAACAAGTACCTAAGACCGGTCGGACACTGTGACGGCGCAGGTTCTACCCTCAATGCCCGCTCGATGTCTGCATCCACCTCCCATACCACCGGGGACATGAGCCAAGAGGCTGGAAGGATGGGAGTAGGATCGATGGACCGGTCCTCGGTGTCATAGAGATGGGACAGCGCATCGGCCTTAGTGTTAAGGAAACCTGGTCTATAAGAGATCGTAAATCTAAAGCTTGTAAAGAACATGGCCCACCTAGCCTGACGCGGATTCAGTCTCCTCGCCGCTCGGATATACTCCAGATTGCGGTGGTCATTCCAGATGAGGAAAGGGTGTTTAGCCCCCTCAAGCCAGTGTCTCCATACCTTCAGGGCTTTTACCAAGCTAGTAACTTCCGGTCCCCCTCATCATAATTCCGCTCTGCCAGACCCAGCTTCTTAGAAAAGAAAGCGCAGGGACGGAGCTTCGGTGGCGTGCCCGAGCGCTGTGACAGCACGGCTCCAACCCCAGCCACCTCCACTATGAATGCTAACGAAGGGTCCGGATGCGCCAACACGAGGAGCTTCAGTAAACAGCGCCTTCAACTGGTTGAAGGCTCCATTTGCCTCGGCCGACCACCGTAGATGCACCGGCCCCACCTTCAGCAGTGGGCAATGGGTGCCGCCACTTGGCCAAAACCCCGGATGAACCTCCGGTAGTAATTGGCAAACCCTAAAAACCACTGCGCCTCCTTTACCGTGGTCGGAGTCGGCCAAATACGCACGGCGTTAACGCGGTCACACTCCTTCACCACCCCCGAGGTGGAAATGCGATAACCCAGGAAGGAAACGGCTTGTTTGGAGAACACACATTTCTCAGCCTTGACGTATAGGTCATGCTCCAGCAGTCGCCCAAGGTCCTTGCGCACCAGGGAGACATGCTCGGCACGTGTGCCCGTGCAAGTCCCTGAGAATCTCATCTACGAAGGATAGGAAGACGGCTGGAGCATTCTTCAATCCATACGGCATGACAAGGTACTCATAGTAGCCTGATGTGGTACTAAACGCTGTTTTCCACTCGTCTCCTCCCCGAATACGCACCAGATTTAACGCACTCCTGAGGTCCAGTTTTGCGAGAAAAAAAATGTGCACCATGGAATGATTCCACCGCCGTAGTGATGAGAGGTAGCGGATAACAATCCCACTGTGATCGAATTGAGACCTCGATAATCAATGCACGGACGCAGTCCTCCCTCCTTTTTCCTCACAAGAAAGAAACTCGAGGAGACGGGTGACATGGAGGGCCGAATGTACCCCTGTCTCAGAGCTTCCGTGACATATGTCTCCATAGCCAACGTCTCCTCGTGTGACAACATGACTCCTGGGAAGTGCAGCGTTCTCCTGGAGGTTTATCATGCAATCCTACCGTCGATGGGGTGGTAATTTGGTCGCCTTTTTCTTACTAAAAGCGATAGCCAAATCGGCATATTCTGGGGGAATGCGCACAGTAGAAACCTGGTCTGAACTTGGCACCGATGGAAACTCCTATACACCTACCTGAACACTCCTCTGACCACCCCTGAAGAGCCCCCTGTCTCCAGGAAATGAGGGGATTGTGAATAGTTAGCCAGGGAACCCCCAACACCACTGGAAACCCAGGGTGAATCAATAAGGTAGAAACTGATCTGCTCCCTATGATCCCCCTGCGTTACCATGTCCAGCGGAATCGTGGCCTCCCTGACCAGCCCTGACCCTAACGGTCGGCTGTCTTAAGGAGTGCACAGGGAAAGGTGGGTCTATCTGCACCAACGGAATACCCAATTTACGGGCGAGTCCGCGATCCATAAAACTCCCAGGTGCGCCTGAATCGACTAGCGCCTTATGCTGGAGAGAGGGAAAAAACACAGGGGAAAAAATAAACAAAAACATGTGACCAACAGGGAGCTCTGGGTGAGTTTTGTGCCTACTCACCTGGGATGGACTCCCAGATGGACTCCTCCAGCACCGGTCCGAAGTGTGTCCTCTCCGGCCACAGTAGGTGCAGGAGGAGCCTCCTCCTCCGGTCCCCCTAGATGCAGCTCCTCCCAACTCCATCGGAGTTGGAGCGGGAGGGCTGGGAGGTGGAATTGACAGGACCCCCTCTGAACGCCCGCGGGCAGCTAGCAGGTTGTCAAGTCGGATCGACATGTCTATAAGTTCACCGAGGGAGAGTGTGGTGTCCCAACAAGCTAGCTCCTGGCGGACGTCCTCCCGGAGGCTGCATCGGTAATGGTCCATCAGGGCCCTGTCATTCCACCCCGCACCAGCAGCCAAGGTCCGGAACTCTAACGCGAAGTCCCGCGCTCTCCTCGTCTCCTGTCTGAGGCGGAACAGTCGCTCACCTCCGGTGGGTGGTCGAACACAGCTCGAAAACGGCGGGTGAACTCCGGGTAGTGGTCCCGAGCCGAGTCTGGGCTGTTCCAGACAGCGTTGGCCCAATCCAGGGCCCTACCCGACAAACAGGAGACGAGGAGGCTCACAATTTCCTCACCCAAGGGAGTCGGACGCACGGTAGCCAGGTAGAGCTCGAGCTGGAGCAAAAATTCCTGGCACCCAGCCGCCGCTCCATTGTATTCCCTCGGGGGGGTGAGACACAATGTGCTGGACCCAGACGATGACATGGGAGGAGTGGGTTGCGTCGTCTGTGGGGGAGCTGGGGTGGATGTCGGTAGACCACTCCTCTCCCATCGCTCCATCCTCTCCAACAGCTGGTCCAACGCTGAACCGATCCGATGGAGGACAGCTGTATGATGATGGATGCGCTCCTCCATTGTTGGGAGAGGGGTGATCGCTGCTTCTGCTGACTCCATTCTTTGGGTGCGGGCTTCTGTGTTATTAATAGTGATGACACAATCAGAGACAACGATAGACAGCTGCCTCTAATTGAGAACCAATCTAGGCAACCACAGACATACATACATACTACCTAGAAAGGACACAGCCCCATAAACATACAAAAACCCCTAGACCAGGCAAAACACCTAAATCCCCCATGTCACACCCTGACCTAACCAAATAATAAAGAAAACAAAGATAACTAAAGGCCAGTACCCCCCCGGCCACACACGGACTCCCGGCCACACACCTAAATCCATAGGGGAGGGTCTGGGTGGGCGTCTGTCCACGGTGGTGGCTCTGACGCGGGACCCCACTCCACCATAGTCTTTGTCCGCTTTAGTCTCTTCCTAGGAACCTAGGATTGGCAACCCTACTAAAGGGCCTTACTGGACTAAACCAACTCCTCTGGACTGAGGGGCAGCTCCGGACTGAGGGGTAGCTTTTAATTTTTATTTATTTAACCAGGTAGGCTAGTTGAGAACAAGTTCTCATTTGCAACTGCGACCTGGCCAAGATAAAGCATAGCAGTGTGAACAGACAACACAGTTACACATGGAGTAAACAATTAACAAGTCAATAACACAGTAGAAAAAAAGGGGAGTCTATATACATTGTGTGCAAAAGGCATGAGAAGGTAGGCGAATAATTACAATTTTGCAGATTAACACTGGAGTGATAAATGATCAGATGGTCATGTACAGGTAGAGGTGTGCAAAAGAGCAGAAAAGTAAATTAATAAAAACAGTATGGGGATGAGGTAGGTGAAAATGGGTGGGCTATTTACCAATAGACTATGTACAGCTGCAGCGATCGGTTAGCTGCTCAGATAGCAGATGTTTGAAGTTGGTGAGGGAGATAAAAGTCTCCAACTTCAGCGATTTTTGCAATTCGTTCCAGTCACAGTCAGCTCAGGACTGAGTGGCAGCTCAGGACTGAGATAGCTCAGGCAGATACTGGCTGAATGGCGGCTCTGGCAGATCCTGGCTGAATGGCGCCTCTGGCAGATCCTGGCTGACTGGCAGCTCTGGCAGATCCAGGCTGACTGGCGGCTCTGGAAGATCCTGGCTGACTGGTGGCTCTGGAGGATCCTGGCAGACTGGCGGCTCTGGAGGATCCTGGCTGACTAGCGGCTCTGATGGTTCCTGGCTGACTGGCGGCTCTGGCGGATCCTGGCTGACTGACAGCTCTGGAGGCTCTTGGCTGACTGGCGGCTCTGGCGGCTCCTGGCTGACTGGCGGCTCTGGCGGCTCCTGGCTGACTGGCGGCTATGGCGGCTCCTGGCTGACTGGCGGCTCTGGCGGCTCCTTGCAGACTGGCGGCTCTGGTGGCTCAGGGCAGACGGGAGATTCTAATAGCTCTGGAAAGGCGGGAGACTCTAGCAGCTCTGGACAGGCGGGAGACTCTAGCAGCTCTGGACAGGCGGGAGACTCTAGCAGCTCTGGACAGGCGGAAGACTCTAGCAGCTCTAGACAGGCAAGGCGCACTGTAGGCCTGGTGCGTGGTGCCGGTACTGGTGGTACTGGGCCGAGGACACGCACCTCAGGGCGAGTGCAGGGAAGAGGAACAGGGAGTACTTGGCTCTGGAAACGCACAGGAAGCAGGGTCGGGGGGCTGCCACCGGAGGGCTGGTGCGTGTAGGTGGCACTGGATAGACCGGACCGTGCAGGTGCACTGGAGCTCTTGAGCACCGAGCCTGCCTAACCTTACCTGGCTCGATGCCCACTCTAGCCCGGCCAATAAGAGGAGCTGGTATGTACCGCACCGGGCTATGCACCCGCACTGGAGACACCGTGCAGCATAACACGCATAACACAGCATAACACAGCATAACACGGTGTACGGAATACGTAGAAAATGGAATCTGGTTGATATCCCTTTCAATGGCCAATAGGGGTGCATAGGAACACAACGGTTTCAAAATAAGAGGCACTTCCTGATTGGATTTTCCTCAGGCCTGCAATATCAGTGCTGTTATACTCACATACAATATTTTTACAGTTTTGGAACATTAAGAGTGTTTTCTATCCTAAGCTGTCAATTATATGCGTATTCTAGCATCTGGTCCTGAGAAATAGGCAGTTTATTTTGGGAACGTTATTTTTCCAAAAATAAAAACAGTGCCCCCTAGTTTCAAGGGGTTAAGACGGAGTGCTCCGTCCGGGTCTTTTGACAATAGAGTTTACATTGATAGCAACCCCAGCTTACGAATTGGCTGAGAACTCTGGGGTCGGTAATTCTCTAAAAAATTGGTTTGACAGTGTGTTTGGGAAATGGAAGAACGTCATAATCACTGTGTTGTGGGCAACCTTCACCTGTATGAGTGATTTGGTTCTGTGTGGGTGTTGTGTGGTGGATTGATAAGGAAATGTGTTTTAATAAATGATTAGAATGTTACAGTCCTGA